>NC_081558.1:45641954-45662797 GCF_022355385.1 Mustela nigripes
ATATATATATATATATATATATATATATATACTTTGTTTCCCCTGTTAACTTGGATACCACTAGGTCCTTTTTCTTGCCTAATTTTTATGGCTAAGACTTCCAATATTATGTTGAATAAAAGTGGTGAGAGTGGGCATCCTTGTCTTGTTCCTGATCTTAGAGGGAAAGCTTTCATCTTTTCACCATTGAGAATGCTGTGAACTAGGAGCTTTTTATACATGGCCTTTATTATGTTGAGTTGGATTTGCTCTATAACCTGCTTTGTTGGGTTTTTATTATAAACAGATGTTGAATTTCGTCTAATGCTTTTTCTGCATTTATTGAGATAATCATATGATTTTTATCCTTTCTTTTGTTAATGTGGTATATCACATTGACTGATTTGAAGATTTTGAACCATCTTTGCATCACTGGAAAAAATCCACTAGATCATAGTGTGTGACCCTTTTAATGTATCATTGAATTCAGTTTGCTAATATTTTTGAGGATATTTGCATTACTGTTCATCACAGATACTGTTCTGCAGATTTTTTTGTAGTATCTCTGTCTGTTATCAGGGTAATGTTGGCCTCATAAAGTTAGTTTGAAAGAGATCCTTCCTCTTCTTTTTGAAGAGTTTGAGAAGGATTGGGATTAATTCTTCTTTAAATGTTTGGTGAAATCCACCAGTAAAGCTATCTGGTCCTGGGTTTTGTTCACTGGAAGTTTTTGAAGACTGATTCAATTTCCTTACTAGTAATGAGTCAATTTGTTCAGATTTTCTATTTTATCATGATTCAGTCTTGACCAGTTGTATTATTCTAGGAATTTATCCATTTCTTCTAGTTTGTCCAATTTGTTGGTATAATTCTTCATAGCAGTTTCTTATGATTCTTTGTATTGCTGTGGAATCAGTTGTAACATCTCTTTCATTTCTGATTATATTTATTTGAGTCTTTTTTTTCCCTTGGTGAGTCTAGCTAAATGTCGGTCAATTTTATCTTTCCAAAGAACCATCTCCTAGTTTTGTTGATCCTATTTTTTTTTTTATCTCTATTTGACTTATTTATTCTCTTTCTTTCTATTAACTTTGGGTTTTGTTGTTCTTTTTCTTTCTCCTTGAGGTATGTACTTAAGTTGCTTATTTGAGACTTCTCTTGTTCCTTGAGATAGGCATTGATTGCTTTAACCTCTCTTTTAGAACTGCTCTCATTGTATCCCATAAATGTTGGTTCTTCCATTTCCATTTTCATTTGTCTCAAGGATTTTTTTAGTTATTTCTCACGATTTCTTCTTTGATCCATTGGATATTTACTATCATGTTTTTAATCTCCAGTTTTTAATTGTCCAGTTTTCTTCATGTAATTAATTTCTAATTTCATTATGATTAGAAAAAGATGCCTCATATAATTTCAATCCTCTTACATTTATTAAGATTTGTTTTGTGGCCCAATATATAATCTATCTCAGAAAATGTTCCACATGCAGTTGAGAAGAATGCGTATTCTGTTCCCTTGGATGGAATGTTCTCTAAGTACCTGTTAAGTCCATCTGGTCTAATGTGTCATTTGAGGGCAGTATTTTTTTATTGATTTTCTGTGTGGGTGATCTGTCTATTGGTTTAAGTGGGGTACTAAAGTCCCCTACTATTATTATACTGCTGTCCATTTCTCCCCCTAAGTCTGTTAATATTTGCTTTAATAATTTTGGTGCTTCTATGTTGGATGCGTAAATATTCACATGTTATATACTTTTGTTAGAGAGATTGCTTTTTAAATTTCCCTTCAGATTATCTGTTGTCAGTATATAGAAATGCAACAGGTCTTTGTATGTATTTTGTACACTGCAAATTTATTGAATATATATTACTAGTTCGAACAGTTTTCAGTGGAGTCTTTGGGGTTTTCTATATATAATACTGTGGGATCTACAGATACAGTTTTATTTCTTCCTTTCCAATTTAGATACCACTTCTTTCTTTTTTGTTTTCTTTTTTATTATCTAATTGCCCCGACAAAGATTTGCAACACTATGTTGAATAGAAATCCTAAAAAGGCTTTCAAGTTCTCACTATTGAGTATGTTAGCTACTTGTCATATATAACCTTTATTATGTTGAGGTACATTTCTTTTCTCCTTGTTTAGATCTTTTATCATGAAAGGATGCTGCATACTGTCAAATGTTTTTTCTGCATCTTATTGAGAAGATCAGAAATGATCAGAAGATCATTTTTATCCTCATTTTTTATCCTCATTTTTTTCTAATCTTTTATGTTTCTCCATCCTTGATTGCAATGTCTCCTTTTTCATCTCTGATTTAATTCATCTTCTTTTTTTCTTAGTCTAGCTAAAGATTTATCAATTTTGCATATCCTTTCAAAAATCTAGCTTTTGATTTTATTGCTCTATTATATTTTTGGTGCCTATTTCATTTATCACTGCCCTCTGATCTTTGTTATTTCTTTCCTTCTATTTTTTTTCCATTTTGTCTAAATTATAGTTCAAGTCTAATACTTCATTCTCAAATTTCTATCTGGATGATCTACCTTATTGTTGAAAGTGGGGTACTGAAGCCCCCTACTATTTTTGCATTGTTATCTCCCCCTTCAGATCTATTAATATTTGCTTACTATATTTAGGTGCTCTGATGATGGGTGCTTATATATTTTTACTTGCTATATTCTGCTGATTCATTGATGCATTTATCACTATATTAATTATTATCTTTTTCTCTTGCTACAGTTTTGGACTTAAAAGTTGATTTTGTCAGATATAAACATAGCTATCCCTACCTACTCTCTTTTTGGTTCTATTTGCATGGAATATCTTTTCTCCATTCTTTCACTTTCAACCTATATGTGTCCGTAAACCTAAAGTGAGTCTCCTGTAGGCCACATACATATCGGTCTTTTTTTTTTTTTTTTAATTCATCCAATCTATGTCTTTTCATTGGAAAATTTAATCTATTTACATTTAAAGTAATTATTTAAAGGTAAAGATTTAGTAGTGTCCTCTTGTTAATTTTTTTCTGGCCGTTTTGTGGTTCTTTTTTTCTTTCTTCTTCTGTTGCTGTCTTCCTTTGTGATTTCATGATTTCCATAATGGTATACTTTGCTTCTTTTCTTTTCATCTTCTGTGTATCTACTATACATTATTGTTTTGTGGCTACCCTGAGTATACACAAAACATCTTATACTTATAACAACCTATTTTAAGCTGATAACACCTTAGCTTTGATTGCATACAAAAGCTATAATTTTACCAGCCCATTTTATGGGTGTCTTGTGTCTTACTGTCATAAAACATATTTTTTTATATTTGTTTCTATTAAATTATTGTAGCTGTACTTATTTTTAATATTTTTGTCTTTTTTAAGGATTTTATTTATTTGAGAGAGAGCAAATGAAAAGATACAGGTGGAGGGAGGGGTGGCAGAGGGTAAGGGACAAGTAGACGCTCCACTGATCAGGAAGTCCAAGACAGGGCTCAAGCCCAGGCCCCAGGGGTCATGACCTGAGCCAAGGCAGATGCTTAACCAACTGAACCACCCAGAAAACCCACGTTTTTGTCTTCTAACCCTTATACTATACCTAAGTGATTTATACACCACCATTACAGTATTCAAGTATCCTGAATTTGACTGTATACTTATCTTTACAAGTGAGTTTTATACCTTCATATGTATTCAGGTTCCTTATTAATGTCTTATTTCAGCTTGAAAAACTTTTTTTGGCATTTCTCATAAGGCAGGTCTAGTGGTGATTAACTCCATCAGCTTCTGTTTGTTTGGGAACATAATTATCTTTCCTTCATTTATGAAGGAAACCTTTGTCAGCAAAAATAATCTTGGTTGGCAGTTTTTGGTTTTGGTTTTGGTTTTCATTCAGCACTTTAAATATATCACACAACTCTCTGCAGTTTCTGCTGTGTAATCCACTGATAACATCATAGGGGTTAATTTATATGTGATGAGTTGTTGTTGTTATTTAATGTTTATATGGTTGCTCTTTGGAGAATACACTAGAAGGGAGAAAGAATGAAATCAAGAAGAGTAAAAGAGGATATTTTAGCAATCCAGAAGGCAAGGATGGTGGCTACAGCCACTTCCAAAATACTTCCAAGTGTTAACAACAGGATTTGTTGCTTGATTGGATGTGCGAAGTAAGAGAGAGGGAAAAATTCAGGAGGACTCCTTGGGTTTTTGGTATGAGCATATGTTTGGTCATCGGTGTCCATGAGGAATGCTGGGATAAAAAAAACAAACCTGTGGGATCTAATTCACAATTAATATACACATTTACTAGTACTTTTCTTATCTCTCTCCCCTGAGGATATCTGCAGAGAAAAGGTATTAAACAAGAAATTGAAGGGATTTGATATCTTCAGGGAGAGATGTAATAAGGCTAGGTGTTGTTATTAGAACATTCCACTGAAAACAGTCATGTAACCTCCAGGTCACTGACACATAAGCTTTATAAGTGGGTATTGTTTGTGGCAAAAGATGGGGACATGCTCCTATTTTCAGTAAATGGTCTGTCTGTAGTATGAGAGGTAACTTTAAAGGTGCTCTCCTTCTATAAAATTAAGTTGCATTTTTCACCTATTGTTTTCTGTGATTTTCATGCATCTTCAGTTTAAAAACTCTCCTAGCCCCCACTGCAAAAATCCTAGAGTGATTCACCTCTTGTGCATCTCCCAAGTTGGAAATATCAAGGTAACAGATGTGACACATTAAGAATTTGTTAAATATAGACAGTGAGTGAAGAGATTAAATCCAAATTCCTGAGCTGACAACATGGGCTTCTAAACAGCTCAGGAATGGTTGGCATTCAAAAGTTCACTGAATTAACTTAATTGCCTCTCCTATTTCTATACCTGATTCAATATTTTATTTAGAGAGGTTGTGTGTGTGTGTATCAAAATTTGATTTTGAAGTGTTCTAATTATATTGCATCTTGCAGTGAACTAACTTTGAACTGTGTTACCTCCTCCCAAGGCACAGGACTGGCTAAATTCATTAATTGTCTTTTGATTTCATGGACCATTGAAATGTCAGTCCTCATGGATCTCTGCTGAGTGGCTCAGGGTCACCAGTACCCAAAGGGTTTATAATCTTCTTAATTTCAACTATTCCCTTCTTGTCTCCATAAGCTTTTGGAAAGCCTCCTCCTGGGTTTGCTTTTTCCTTGCTTAGAGCTGAGTTTCCTCTCCTGCTAGCTCTTCCCACAACTGCCTTATTTTTCTGTGCCTTGTTCTTTCCCTTGTGAAATTATTAATGTTTTCAGGATCCATTTGCTTCATGCTCCTGAAATATATTTAGCAGTGGTAATCAAAGGCCAACCTTGCACTCACTATGAAAATAACTACCAGAATCATTTAACCCAGAAAAGATCTCATTTTCTGGAGTAAAAGAGTCTGGAATTCAAGTCCCCACTCTCCACTTTCTGGCTGCATGATCTTTGATGAGCTATTTAAATCCTTCTGAGTTTCTGTTTCTTTATCTGTAAAGTAGGCATGAAAATAAAACCCGCAAAGTATTATTGTGGGTGTTTAATGAAGTAATATAAAGAGCTTAACACAGTGCCAGACACATAGGACACATTTCTTAAATGTCTTCTATTATTGCCATCATTATTATCATCATCTAGGGATGTTGTGCAGTTTGTATGTATCTCATTTGCATATAAGAAAAGTACTGAGCTCTATGATCAGCACCCATTAAGCATTCAATAAATTCAGAAGAATTTATGAATTCAGAAGAATTTTTGAATTTAAGAATTCAATAAATTTCAGGTATGAATCAACTAGAATCATAGTATGTCATCGAAGAGATTATTAGATACTTAGAGATTATCTAGGCCAATCCTCTCATTTAACAGATGAGGAAGCATGTTTGAAAAGGAAGATGAGTGGCCACAGAGGACATGAAGGACAGCTCTGGACTCTACTGAAGGCTCTTTTCCAGGTCACCCCCAACCCTGAATAGCAAGAAGTGAACAGAGGGGATAATTTTTAAGTTGATGAGTGGGGTCCAGGAAAGAGAAAAATGTGTGATTCTTTCTTACAGTTTCTTACTGTAAAATGGATCCAGCAGTGAACCTTAGAACAGATATAGAAAGAACACAGTGGACAATGTTTCAATAATTTGCAGGCATAATCAGAGGCTCATAGAAATCACATCTGACAATAAAAACTGGGACAAAGGAGAGAAAAGGGAGACTATGAAAAAACTCAACATAGAAGTGCAAGGAGTTTTTTTAAAGGCTTAAAGACACAAAGTGTTACAATGGTATGACCTCGATCCTGAGATAAAAGAGCAGTTTATGCGTAGATATTGTCCCAAAAGCCTAGACCCATTTATCACATGTGAGAGCCTCCATACTGCTTATGATGGATCCAACAAAGAACTATTCTTTGGTGTTAACTCTTACTGTTGCTGGTACAAATAGACAAGAATGTGATTCCATCTGGTTCGAGGTCCCAAGCACCCTGGTTGGTTAGGGAAAGAGTAAATAACCATCAGTGATAGCAATGGGGGTATGAGTCTTGGACAAGGCCAAAATGGGAATTCCAATATAGAATTGCCAATTCAGTGTCACAAAGGGACGCTAGGGCTAACTTGTGGTTTCCTTATCATGAAAGGAAATTTGCCTACAAATTTACAGATGCAAAACACAGAGCAAAGGACTAGGATGAAGAGTAACATCTATATGAAAAAAGGCACAGATTTAGATGAAAGGTTACCAAGGGCTTTATAACTTACAGTTTGGTTTCCCTATTTGGCTCCTGCTGCATTAGTGTCACATAGGGTCTCTGGGGTGCCCAACAGCCAGTGAGAATATAACAATTCCCCTATGCTTTGCCGTGTCATGGGCTTCTTATGTCACGCATGGTCATGGAGGGCAAACTGCCTCCCTACAGCAGAAAGAATCTGCGTAAAATGGAAAGCGGTTTGGGCAAAGGACAAATGCTTGCTGGGAGAAAAACAAGGCTAAAAAAAAATGGAAGACCAGGCAAAAACTTTCTAGGGTCACAAAATGGGTTTCAGCTTCCAACTAATATTGACAACAGGGAAAAAATAACTAACCCTCAACACCTCCACCACTTTTGGCTCTCCCATTAAGATGATTTTCTTTCCAGTCTATGTGGTGTAGGCTTACTAGGGTGCTGGCATGACTGAGGACAAAGAAAATTAAAATATGGATTGTACTTTAAGGATTTAAGGATATCAAGTCTTTATGTTTTCAAGCAAAATTCCTCCTTTAATGTATAGTAAACAGATTTTTTAGCAGTATTCAGCACCACTAAGCAGCTAACCTGTATGTTATTTTCTTGGAGTCATACAGCAGGTCAGCATACAAGAAACTTGTACTATTTCTCAACTGGGACATGACCTGGGATCTCCTATGTGAGGAGATGAAGTGAAGAACGTTAGTTTCTGAAAGTTGGGGCTCAAATTTTATAGTTTGCAGGGAAGGAAATACATGGAACTGATGTTCCTCTCATATCACTTGTACCCAGAAATTAACCACTAAGCCCAGATACGGCCTGAAAATCCATCATACTCCAGGCAGTACTACCCAAACAACAGCATTTGCAACAGGAGATGCCCTTCTGGCTAATCCCCACATTTCAAGTACGAGTTGGTGACCGAGGCAAGATTGGGATCCAAATTGTGTGACATCCACTTTAGTGTCTTTATACCTCAATTCTGCTTTTTTCCTTTTCTCTTGTGCTGATGAGGACCCCCAGTTGCTTTACTCATGCAGCATCTTTAACATTCCATATAGCCCAAATGTGGTTTTAATTCACAGGATGGACAGAGTTCATCTTGAAAGTGAGAGCAATAATGAAGATTTGAAAGAAGCACTGAGGTCTACTTGACCTGAGAGAACAGATCCTGGCAGGCTAGCTTTAGTTTTGTGATCATCCACTCCCCATTATCCAACTTAACTCTCAGATGGATTAAGTGCTGACATAAAAGCCCATGATGACCAGAACTTTGTGTACCTACTTATAAAGAGGAAGAAAATAATGGGAAGAATAAGGTCTTTAGAGTCGGTTAAAGATTAAAGACAATTATCATCTTTCCCTCGCTAGCTGTGTGACTTTGCACAGACTGGATGACCTCTCTGAGGTACAGTGCCTTCCTACTAGAAATGGAGCTAATAACACTCACCTAAAAAACTTGTGAGATCTAATGAGATACCAGATGTAAAGTGCCTTATCTATTCACTAAATCATAGTTGGTGATCAATAAATGGTGGCAATCAATATTATAATTGTGATTTTCCCAATATCACTGAAGACAAAAAGATGCCAGAGAAAGCAGGATCAGGTAAGTGATATATTAAAACGAGAATTAGGGAGCCTGGGTGGCACAGTCAGTTAAGCAATGACTCTTGGTTTTGGCTCAGATCATGATCTCAGGATTGTGAAATAGAGCCCCATGTTGGGCTCCATGCATAGCAGGGAATCTGCTAGAGGATTCTCTTTCTCCCTCACCTCTACTTCTCCTCCGCACGCCCTTGCCCCACCCCTGCTCTCTCTCTAAATAAACATAAAAATCTTTATATAAATAAATAAATAAATAAAACAAGAATTAAGAGCAAGGGACTTTATCTGAACTCTTAGGTAGAGGGCAACTGAGGAGAATGAGCACTAAAAAGATCCCAACTAGAGGCACAACTGAGCACAGCCTGATCAGCTACAAGGGCTGGTCCTGGAACAGGAGTGACAATGGCACACAAAGCTCCTGCAGATGCTGAGGAAAAACCCAGCCTGGCAGGCACTGCAGACTATTAAAAGGACTTAGCATAAAATGGGTCATGGAATAAGCAAGCAGCAGACAACTGAGGTTCTGGGGGCAGTGGGAAAATCTTTGGCTGGAATCACCAAAGGGAATCCAGGAAGCAGTCTGTATCTGGAGACTCTCTGGGCAGACAGTAGGATCCCTGGGACAGAGCAGGGTTCAGAGTGACCTCAGCCTTTGGCAGGGACATTGTGAAATCTCATAAGAACCTCTGTCAGGCAGGTTAGTTTGGTGTTATTTCAGTTTTCAAGTTCAGGGGCCAAAGATGGGGCTGCCTTATATATGGGGATCAATTAGCAACTACATATGAGAGAAAGAAGAGGCAAAGTATTAGAACCAGGTAGGGTCAGAAATGCATAGTAAGAATTCCAGGGACAGAAAAAGCTAAGTTTAAAACAATAGCTAACTGTTTGCCTTAGGAACTGAGAGACCTTAGAAACATTATTTTTTCATAGCCTCTAAGCGTTCATCTTTAAAATGGGGACAAGAGCTACTAGACAACATCACTGAGGGGACTATACAAAATGGATGCAAGCTGTGTTTCTTCATAACCCTGGCTAACATTGCTTAAATATGAGCTTTCATTTATATCTTAATCATTATATAGGAAGAGACATAATAGGAAAAAACATTACAGCTATGGAATATTCAACAATGGGTATCATAGGTGATATCAGCATCCCTCCATATGTTTATCACTTTTTAATTTATGGTCTTTGCCCATACATTGTCTTATTTGATCTTCACACTTTGTGAGGTAGGCAGAATAAGAACAACAATAACAGACTGGAAAAAGCAAAATGTTCAGCAAATGGAGAACTGTTTGTATTAATCATTTTCATTTCCTATGTCTTATGATGTCTTAACATCTTGGGGCCTTATGGAACCAGGGAGGGACCACTTTTTCAAGAGCTAGCTAATTTTTGCAGACTATAAACACCTTCTTACAAGCTTAACTCTCATGTCCAAACCAAGTAATCCAGAGTCCATACCCCTAATCATCTCTTTTATTTTACTTTCACACACCAAGCCAACATTCTTTTTTGCCCCAAATCACTCCAGGGCCAGGTGCCAAACAATTAAGGACCACCCCTATATCCCAGAGTATCCTGAAATTATTCCAATATCCAATCCTAAACTTGCCTGGTTTGCTTACCATACCTCATCCTTTCCTTCTCACAACAACAACAACAACAACAAAAAACCACAACAAAGACTATATTTCTCTCCCCTCACTGTGGCTCCTGACCAGCCCTGGTACTTCCTCCATGCGGTTCTGTAATAGCATAGCATATTCCTTCCACTTGAGAACCACTGAGTCACAAACCATCTTTTCAACAGCAACTGTCTCCTGATCTGTTAACTTCACCGTACCTGAATAAAAACAACATCCCAGATACAGATGGTCAACAAATACATGAAAAGATGCTCAACATCACTCATCATCAGGAAAATGCAAATCAAAACCACAATGACGTATCACCTCATACCTGTTAGAAAGACTAAAATCAGTAAGACATGTTGGTAAGGATGTGAAGACAAAGGAAACCTTGTGCATTATTGGTGTGAATGTAAATTGGTGCAGCCACTCTGGAAAACAGTATGGAGTTTCCTCAAGAAATTAAAAATAGAAGTACTATATGATATGCTAATTCCATTTTAGGTATTTACCCAGGAGACATGAAAATGCTAACTCAAAAAGTTATTTTTGTTTATTGCAGCATTATTTACAATAGCCAAGACATAGAAGCAACCGAAGTGTCCATCAATAGACAAATGGATATGGAAAATGTGGTGAGTAAGTGTGTGTGTGTGTGTGTGTGTGTGTGTGTGTGTGTGTGTAATGGAATACCACACGGCCGTAGAAAAGGGTAAGATTGTGACAACATGGATGGACCTAGTAGATATTACACTAAATGAAATAAGTCAGACTGAGAAAGAAAAATACCCTATGATTCCACTCATAACTGTAATCTTAAAAAAAAATAATAAAGAAACAGAAAAGCAGAATTAGAACTATAAATACAGAGAACAAACTGATGGTAGCCTGAGGAGAAGTTTGGGTAAAATGAATGAAAGGAAGAGAGATGGGGCACCTGGGTGGCTCAGTGGATTAAAGCCTCTGCCTTCGGTTCAGATCATGATCCCAGGGTCCTGGGATGGAGCCCCACATCAGGCTCTCTGCTCAACAGAGAGCCTGCTTCCTCCTCTCTCTCTCTGCCTGCCTCTCTGCCTAACTTGTGATCTCTCTCTGTCAAATAAATAAATAAAATCTTTAAAAAAAAAAAAAAAGGAAGAGAGAGCTACAGGCCTCCAGTTATGGAACGAGTAAGTCATGGGAATAAAAAGCAGAGCATAAGGAATAGAGTGAAAGATATTGTAATAGTTATGTAATAGTGATGTAATAGTGGCTCTAATTACGGTAAACACACCATAATGCATAAACTTGTCAAATCACTGAGTCATACACCTGACACTAATGTAACATTGTGTGTCAACTGTACTTCAAAAAAACCCCCAATACCTCAGATACATATAAAAACAATGTGAAATCGAATGTGGCATAGTACCAGAGTATTTAAAGCTAACTTTAAAAACTTTAAAAAGGATGGAAAAGAGGCATTATGCCAAATAAAAAAAAAATCTCAATATTTCAAAAGAAGAAAAGGGTCATAGCCAGAATAAATTTTATAGTATGATCCTATTTATGGAAAAAAGTGTATTTGTTCCTTTACATGCACATATGCATATAAGTGTGCAGCAAGGGGAAATACAGGATGACTACTCCTCTACTGGCTGTGGCTACAGCTCAGAACAGGCGTGGACTGAAGCAAGTGGGAGGTGGATGTTGAAGGAACACTCTTTCCTCGTCTGTATATATATGTATTCTTCGAATTGTCTAAAACAATGCTGGATTCATACATGACTTAAGTAATAAAGATAATAAGATGATTATCCTGCATCCAATTATTAATATGTACATAGAATGGATCTTATTCAATCAATGGCTATTATTTGGGTATTATCAGACCAAATCTTTCTACAAAAGGGAAAAGAGGAGTTATCAGCTCGGGGCCATAATGGGATTTT
Source organism: Mustela nigripes (assembly GCF_022355385.1). Lineage (NCBI taxonomy): Eukaryota > Metazoa > Chordata > Mammalia > Carnivora > Mustelidae > Mustela > Mustela nigripes. The sequence goes on from NC_081558.1 coordinate 45,653,836, forward strand.
TAGAGCTTCTAATCAACTCTGATGAACTATTAAGGAAGGATTTATGCTTGGAAACCAAAACTTTCAAAAAGGCATTTATTATCATTATCTCTCTATCCCCTCATAGAAGATGATTCATTTTCCTGTATCCATAGTTTGCAAGGGACTTTTGAATTAAACCTTAAAAGCTAATTTTTTTCTATACTCTGTCTGGACCTAGCACTCGATGCCAATAAAAAAGCTCAGTGTAATTTATTTTCCTCTATAATTTCAAAGTAGATCGATACTAGAGTCCTTTATTGCTGCCGTGGCTTCTAGAGCCCCTGATGGTGAATCATTATAGAAGGAGAGTTCTGGGATCCATGGATTGGAGGTGGCCAGACTCCATTTTTCATGTGGTTTCTGTGGTTTCAGATGAGTTTGGGACAGAGGGAAGAGAAACTAGCGTCATACTGTGAACTCCACAGAGCTGAAGGTATGAGTTGCTGAGAATGAGGGTAGGAAAAGGATCATGGTTCAGTAATAATACTGCAAAGAATAATGTATAGGCTCTGGGGTTTGACCAGCTTCCGATCTTACCTCTAAACTTTTTGGATGTGTGACCTTTTGTGAGACCCTTCACTGTGTTAACTCTTTGTTTTCTCACTGGTATAACAAGGATAATAACGGCATCAACATCATATGATTATTACAGAAAATTAGTGAGATGATACAAATTCTATAGAGTAAGTGTTCAGTTCACATTAATTATTTTTCTTTATTTAAAATAGTATACACTTAGTTTGGTAGGATTTGTGCCTTCAGCCAAACTCAAATAAATACATATTAAGCATCAACTCTGTAGTAGCCTCAATCTCTGCTTACAATCTGTTGAGAAGGTCAAATATATTCCTGCAAAAACTCAGATAACTATACAAGGTTAATCTTGTAATGCAGAGTAAAAACAGGTCACTGGTTCATCCCATATTAATTGTCCTGGTAGTAAAAGCTATAGGTTCTCAGAAGAAGGAGAAACTGCCTTATGGGAGGTTTCATAAGAGAGTTGAGATTCGACTGAGGCCTTGGGTCCGGTTTGTTTAGACAGAGGACAACATGGGAGGTATTTTGGGTGGGAAAACAGAGTAAGTAGAACTCTGGTGTACCCAGAAGGAGTATAAAGCAAAAAGTTAACCAGTTGATATAGAGAGTGGGTTTTGAAATACTTGGCTTTCATAGAGCCAAAGTTGATCAAGAAACACTCCAAAACCGATCACGTTCTTTTCAAAGACTTGAACCTCATCTGAATTAATTCCGAAGCCTTGCGGTACTTAAAATTACATCTTAGACACTTGTTTGATGGAGTATACACTAAGCTAAATTCTTAAATCTATAATATCTAGACTCTCTCAAATGAGAACTAATAATAACCATTGGAATAAGATCCAAGACCTAAGGCAGCATTGTATGTATAATGTGATCCCAGAACAGTATTTCCTAAAATGGGTCCCCCAACCTGGGACTTGTGAAAAATGTGAATCTGTGGGCCTCCTGCTGGTTTGGAAACTCAGGGGATGGAACACAGCAATCTCAGAATCAATAGATGATTCTGATGCAGTTTTTGACAGTTATTCCAATGTTCCATTAATTTTTTTCAAGTGCACTTACTTAATGTTTGTTTATTGGTTATCCCAGTAAGCTACTTCGTTATTACTTGCAAAGACTCCTGTAGCTCTCCTGACATCCTCTATTTTAGAAGAAATTCTTAGAAGCAATAAATTCTAAGTAGATCTGAAATGAGATTTTTTTTTTTCCCTAGCAGCAAGAAGAGAAACAAAAATACAGACAAAAATAATCAAATGATCATCTTAATAATGTAATTTTGCTTCTTGAAATGTGGCTCAATAGAATCACCATGAAGGACTCTTTAAAGAATAGTTCGTGTAATTGGAGCTTTATGGGTTTTCGCTGAAAATGCGTTAGCTATAGATAGGCCACATCCCATTAGCACACTTACTCTAGAGCCCACAGGAGCTCTTTGACAGGAATATGCTATCATGGTGGTAGCAAAAAGCATAACAATTGATTTTAATTATTCGAACTCCAATTTCCAAGCAAGGGATTGATCTAGAGGGTTACAATTTTGCTAGTACATTTGATGTTCCTTTCTGAAATTTTATTTTTAGAGAATGATTTTTAACTCAAAACAACAAAACATTTGAAAGAAAAATTAAAAAAAAAAAAACAAAAAACCTCTAAAACTTAAAGGACCAGAATAAAACACAAGTTTCGCTGGATCCCACTATTAAAGTGCCATGGGGTAGCAGAGGAATATCCCAAATATATCTCTTCCAATTCTCAGCACTGAGACTTGAACCTCCTGTTTTGTGGTATCTGAATATCATTAAATCTAAGCATCATTAGTTCCACATTTCTTCTAGATATGCTGTTTCATATTTTTGAAGAAAACTATGAGGCCAGACACACTATGAGGGCAGCTTGAGTGAGCCATCACTTCTAAAACTGAAGTCCTCACGATGGTGCATCAGCCCCTCTATACTTTGGCTCCTGATTATTTCTCTAGAACCTCATCTACTACTCATCTACATCTCATTCAGCCCAAGCCACTCTGACCTCCTTCCTACTCCTCAAATCACCTACAAAATGTGCTTCAAACTAATACTTCGTTCTGTCTTTGTATCTACATGATTCTCTATATCATTTCCTACAGCCCTCAGTCCACAAATCACCTCAGATCATCTTCCGCTGAGCATTGTCACATAAACCTCCAGCCCTCTCTATCCTTCTTTCCCTATCTTATTTTCTGGACATATTACATAATTTACTTAATTTTGTCTATTGCCAATCTCCCCCTCCCCATGAAGGCAAGAGCTCTGCATATTTTGCTGATTATTGTATCCCCAAAGTTTGCAATAGTGCCTGGTGGATGGTAGACATTCAATACATGTTGATTAAATTAAAGGTTTGTGAAGGAAAGGCTAAACAGAAGTTATTTACAGAAAAATCTAGAATTTCAATTTGCCTATTAAGGTAGACAGAGAAAAATATCCATGGCTTTTTGTTCAAAAGTAACTCTTTAATTAAAAAAAAAAAAAAAGGTAATTCTTAACACAGAAATTAACTGATAGGATTCGCCACCACTGATAGGATTCATATGCCTGTGCTGTCAGCAATGTAGAGAAGTCAGCCTTAACACACATTTAGGACCACCAAGGAGGTGGTCATCTCCCTAGCGGCACCAGCTGGAACCAATTTCTCTGCCTTTCTTTGAGTTCTAGAACAGTACCCTGAGGCCTTGTGCCCTCACTGTAGTCCCCTAGAGGGACTGTACCATCCCTACAGATCCCTGTACCTGGAGCTGAGAATTGGCTTTCCTGGGAGGCCCACAGTGCCTCTTGAAAGGTACTAGATGATTCACTGGGGTGTTATCCCACATTTTAGAGAAGAGAAAGGAAAATTCATATCTTCTTTGCAGCAAGGAGAGAACAGGTTTCACCCAGATCTGGGTTCTAGCACTAATTCCACCACCAGCTAGTAAATGGCCTTGGGCAAGTCACTTATCTCTGAACATTAGTTTTTCATCTGCCAATGAGAGTAATAGTAACAATAGTTACCAAATACTGAGAACTTCATAATACTAAACACTTTTAATATGCCTTCTGATTTAGCATATTCTTTGAAGAAGGCACAAAGGACAGAAGAGCCCCCCACCCCACCTTAGTGTAGATCTTAGATCACACATACAGAGAAAGGCAGAGCATAACTTTAAATTCAGTAAAGACTGACTCCAAAACCCAAGCTCAAACTGCCAGCACTATCACACCTCTTCGATGGACCATAAAAGTAGATGGGGAACAAATGCCATCCTGAACAAGAAAATTAAAGCACATTCATCATGTGAAATTTCATTAGTAAGTATGATCTAATAGTCTACAATGGAGGCAAACAAATGTGAGATAGCCCTGTATTTCCCCTTGAGAATTAGTGGGGACCTTCTCCATTTTGTCTCCATGGATTGTGTATTGTCCTTCTGATCACCTCTATTCAAAATCTCATCAGCACTTATTTATTCCCCATTTGTTTGAGAACTAGATTCAAAGAGACTCTGAGTAACTCCAGAAGCAGGGACAGCTTGTGGCTTCTGCCTCCCCTTGTAGCCTGTGAGTGAGTTGGACAACATAGGTTAAATATAGTCCACCACCTACTTGTAGAGCAATTTTAGACAAACCACGTAACCTAAGCCTCAGTTTCCTAATGTGCAAAATGGCAACAGTAATTCCCACTTCCTGGGCTAACCTGAGGAACTAAAAGATGATAGAGGTGAAGTTCCAAGCTAGCAGGCAGTCCTTAGTGACTGCCTGCAGTGAACCTACACCCCAGCACTGTCCTGAGTTTCATGCCACAAGCACTCTCTGGGCTCTGAACCAGGTTTTGCCTACACATACCATAAACCAAAAACACTGGGATATCAATGTCCCCTCGCCCCCAGCAAACTTCAATGCAGGGTGTAGGTAAAAGTGAATAGTACTAAGGGATGTGCTACACTCTCTTAGAGGGTCCCCAGATGAGGTCTTGTGGCTTACAGTAATAACGGACTCCTTAACTGACTTTCCTCTCTCCCCCACTCTTTCACTGGGCTAGCCAGGACCACCTCCCAAATAAATTATTGGAACCCAAATTTGAGCCTGGTTTTGGGTAACTCAGTATAAAACAAAACAAAACAAAATAAAACAAACAAAAATAACTAAATTTGTATTAATCAAATGTGGTAGGCAGAGTTCTAACATAAGCCCCTAGATTTCCCACCCCATGAAATACATGGCCTGCACAATCTCCAAGACTGAATCCCATGGATTTTACTTCCATGATTAGGTTCTATCTTATGACATAGTCAACCTTAATATAGGAGATTATCTGGGTATTCCCAAGCTAATCATGTGGGGCCAGCTCAGAGCTTTATCTGTCTTGTCACACTAAAGGAAGTTGGAGAGATTCAAAGCAAAAGAATGATTCAACACGTGCATCCTTGTAGATGGAGCAAAGAATGCAAACTGCCTCTAGGAACTGAAAGCCAGAATTTCATCAAGGAATGAGAGAACTCAGCGCTACAACCACAGGAACTGAATTCTTCCAAGACTTCATCCTTCCCGAGTCAAGGTTGGAAGTGGATATTCCCCCATAGCCTGCATATAAGAACTCAGCCCAGCCAGCACCCTGATTTCAGACTGCTGATACCCTCAGCAGCCTGGCTGAGCCCACTTGGACTTCTCACCTCTGACACAGGGAAGAAGTATGGGTACTGTTTTAAGCTGCTAAATTTGTGGCAACCTGTCACACAGCAATTGAAACTAACACATGCAGCAGAGGTAATTACCTAAATGTCTAGGTTAGAGATAAAATCATGTGCTATCACTCAAGAAATATTTGAATAATAATTGATAAACAGCAGGGTGTATATACCCACACTCTTTTCTAAAACACCTCAATATTTCTTCAGTTTTAGTTTCCCAGTCACTCCATGCTAAAAAAGGAATATGACAATATAAGACTTTCAAAATTAAACACTTAAATAATAAATCCAGATAGGGCATTTAAAATAAACCATAACAACGTCAATTTAAGGGGGGAAAAAATCTCTTTCTCTGGGAGTGGGGGTGGGAGGAATACTTCCAATGATGTATGTCTTTTAGGGTACCATCTTATTATTAAATTAGGCTTCTGATAGCTACATGAAGAAGCCATGAGTTTAGGCAGGAATGTTAAGTCTCTCAGTTGGATCTGGATTTGCAACAATCCTAAATTGCAGACGTATTGAGAACAGCACAGCGCACTTCGTGTCCACTTGTCCTACTTCGGAGTGACAATGCAGACACCCAGACTCAAAAAAAGAGTGTATATTCCAATGAAATCAGAAATGAAAGATTGTTAGACATGCTTTCTCTTGCTAGAGGTCCTCAAGCTACCCAGCCTTGGTGCAGTCAGGAGCAGTGCTGGGCCCAAGGAGTGTCAAGAAGTGGCAAATGCAAAAAATAACAATAAAAAATGGGGTCGATGAAAAGCCACCAGACAAAGGTGGTTAATACGCGCTGAGCTCATGTGAACAAAGAGGTAACACATCAGACCATGGGGACTGACGACAGCCCAGGGGTTTACTTCCACCTGGTTGGTTTCCATCATTCATGCTTGGTGTTGGTTATAGTTTGTGATTTCAATCTTAGAAGTTCTACTTTTAAAGGGTCACAAACAACTGAACCAAACAATATTGGTGTGCCGAGGCACTTGGAAGAGAATCTAGTATTAACGATTATTTTTTTTCTGTCTCAGATGAGGTGACAGAGGCCCAGAGAGAGAAGGGTCTCAACTAAGCATAGCAAATGAGTGACAGAGCCAGGCCTGACTCCAGGTTCCATTTCTTCTATTTAATAAATACTGGCATTTCTTCTCCTCAGTTCTCTCGGACTTTTAGAAGCAGTGATAGGCCTACTCTTCAAAACACCTCCCCGCAGACATGCACTATACAAGTATGCTTTAAAATAGATACCACATCATGTCACTCCTTTGCTTCAATGGCATCTCATCACATACAAAATAAAATCCCAGGCTTTTTAAACCTCAGGATTTTAAGATTGTACATGATCTGTCCCCTGACTACTATATTGACCTTTTGACCCTACTTTCCTCACTCACAGCACTCCTACCCATCTTTCTGTTCTTTAAGCCCACCTACCTTGCTTCAACCTCAGGACCTTTGCATTTGATGTTGTCTCAATTTACTATCCTTTACAGCATTGGTTCTTTCTTATCATCTGCGTCTCAGCTATAACGGCACCTCTTCAGAAAAACCTTCCTTGACCACCCAGTCTAAATCACCCCACCTTCCTACAGTCACTTTCTAATTACAGTACCCTGTTCACTTTCTCCAAGCACTTTGAAATCATGGTGTTCATTTTTTACTTTACAGGTTGTCTTCTCCCACTGAAAAGGAAATTCCAAGAAAGCAAGGATCTCATTTGTAATCTTCATAAGCATCACGTATCCACAGTATTTAAAATTGTGCCTATTACATGGAAAGTCTTCAATTATCATTTGCTAGGCAGATGAATGAATGAATGTGTACCACAACAGCCACCTGCCATAATGTATATGATAACCTCTATTAATTGGAATATTTAACTAACCCAATTAGAATAGATCCTTTCTAAGCATATAAGAAAACAGAATTTCCAACACACGGACCAGTGTTACAGTTGCCCCAATGGAATCATTGAAACAGCCAACTCTTCCAGCCTAGGTAGAAAGCGAGAAAAGCAATGTAACCTGTGTTCACTAGAAACTGACCATAGGATACCGCTTAGAACAACCCATTTACCCTTTCCTTTCTGTTCTGGGGTGGAATCTGTTTATTTTCCCCTAAGGTGCTGAAAGCATATTCCTTTACTCTTCCCTTCCTCCATGGAGCCAATGAATTTGCCAGAGTGATAGGCTCTCCCTCCCTTTGCTCTTCCTTCAGGGTAAAAGATAAAGCTTTTTCCCTCCATGGAAATGCAGAGTCACTTCTTTCCCAGAGCTTATAACTGACTCACAGAATACTGCAGCCAGAAAAAGTGTTCTTGTTAAAATGTTCCCTACATTACATCAAAAGCCCCTTCACTCTAAGATTGTGTTTTTTCTTAAATTGATATATCTAGGTATTATTTCTCAGCCAATATTGTTAATATCATCATATGTTCATGTGAAAGAAAATACGTGAACTATTAATCTGTTTCCCAATTCCTGCTAAGTTATACATTTGACCTTTTAGGGGAGTATTTAAGCTTTCTTCTGACAAAAGACTTTTAGAGTGTATCACCCCCAAACTGGAAGACAATCACTAGTCAAAAACCAGCAGTTATTTTTGCTTCCTACTTACTTTTTGCCCTTCATAAAAATTCATCCCTAGGGAGCTGACAAATAAAGATAAATTACCAGTCTCGAGCATTCTAACTAACAAGGCACTGTAGTCACCTAAATGAATCTCAGAACGCACACTTTGCTATGTTAGCTAAAATTTCTCCTCTCTTTGTCTTCTACTACCTGACCTAGAATTACATAATACCAAGAAAAGTTTGTAAAATCCAGGTTCACTGTCATGCTCACTTTACTTTTGGACTTAATTATATTCCTTGCCTGGAAAAGCGATTGCTTTATGCCTGGAAAAGTCTGCGATGCAAATCCCGCTACACCTTCTGTACCTCACAGACAGAAAATACCTTTTTTTCATATAAAACAAAGCATATGGGCGCCTGGGTGGCTCAGTGGGTTAAAGCCTCTGCCTTCGGCTCAGGTCATGATCCCAGGGTCCTGGGATTGAGCACCGCATTGGGCTCTCTGCTCAGCTGGGAGCCTGCTTGCTCCTCTCTCTCTGCCTGCTTCTCTGCCTACTTGTGATCTCTGTCTGTTATATAAATAAATAAAAATCTTTAGGAAAAAAAAAAAAGCATATATATGGCTTTCAATTGATTCTAGACAATGTTATAGGGTATGACCAAATCACATGTTCCCCTAATTTATTTTATGGATTGATATTATAAATTACAGAAATATATACCTAATTACGACAGGAATAACAAAACTGACACTTACTGAGTCTTTATTCTGTGTTAAAAGGTCTTCAAAGAGCTTTATATGCAATATAACATTTAATCTTCATAGTGATCCTATAAGGTAGATTTTTTAAAAAATATTTTAAATCCCAATAGTTCATTTTTGCTCTTGCTTCCCTTGCCTTTGGCGTTGTTCCTAGGAAGATGTTGCTGCGGCTGAGGTCGAAGAGGTTGCTGCCTGTGTTCTCCTCAAGGATTTTGATAGATTCCTTTCGCACATTGAGGTCCTTCATCCATTTTGAGTCTATTTTTGTGTGTGGTGTAAGGAAATGGTCCAATTTCATTTTTCTGCATGTGGCTGTCCAATTTTCCCAGCACCATTTATTGAAGAGGCTGTCTTTTTT
>NC_081558.1:45662897-45913115 GCF_022355385.1 Mustela nigripes
GATTTTGTTAACTGTTTCCTTTGCTGTGCAAAAGCTTTTGATCTTGATGAAATCCCAGTAGTTCATTTTTTCCCTTGCTTCCCTTGCCTTTTGCGTTGTTCCTAGGAAGATGTTGCTGCGGCAGAGGTCGAAGAGGTTGCTGCCCGTGTTCTCCTCAAGGATTTTGATGGATTCCTTTCGTACATTGAGGTCCTTCATCCATTTTGAGTCTATTTTTGTGTGTGGTGTAAGGAAATGGTCCAATTTCATTTTTCTGCATGTGGCTGTCCAATTTTCCCAGCACCATTTATTGAAAAGGCTGTCTTTTTTCCATTGGACATTCTTTCCTGCTTTGTCGAAGATTAGTTGACCATAGATTTGAGGGTCTATTTCTGGGCTCTCTATTCTGTTCCATTGATCTATGTGTCTGTTTTTGTGCCAGTACCATGCTGTCTTGATGATGACAGCTTTGTAATAGAGCTTGAAGTCCGGAATTGTGATGCCACCAACGTTGGCTTTCTTTTTCAATATCCCTTTGGCTATTCGAGGTCTTTTCTGGTTCCATATAAATTTTAGCATTATTTGTTCCATTTCTTTGAAAAAGATGGATGGTACTTTGATAGGAATTGCATTAAATGTGTAGATTGCTTTAGGTAGCATAGACATTTTCACAATATTTATTCTTCCAATCCAGGAGCATGGAACATTTTCCCATTTCTTTGTGTCTTCCTCAATTTCTTTCATGAGTACTTTATAGTTTTCTGAGTATAGATTCTGTTCCTCATTGGTTAGGTTTATTCCTAGGTATCTTATGGTTTTGGGTGCAATTGTAAATGGGATTGACTCCTTAATTTCTCTTTCTTCTGTCTTGCTGTTGGTGTAGAGAAATGCAACTGATTTCTGTGCATTGATTTTATATCCTGACACTTTACTGAATTCCTGTATAAGTTCTAGCAGTTTTGGAGTGAAGTCTTTTGGGTTTTCCACATATAGTATCATATCATCTGCGAAGAGTGATAATTTGACTTCCTCTTTGCCGATTTGGATGCCTTTAATTTCCTTTTGTTGTCTGATTGCTGAGGCTAGGACCTCTAGTACTATGTTGAATAGCAGTGGTGATAATGGACATCCCTGCCGTGTTCCTGACCTTAGCGGAAAAGCTTTCAGTTTTTCTCCATTGAGAATGATATTTGCGGTGGGTTTTTCATAGATGGCTTTGATGATATTGAGGTATGTGCCCTCTATCCCTACACTTTGAAGAGTTTTGATCAGGAAGGGATGCTGTACTTTGTCAAATGCTTTTTCAGCATCTATTGAGAGTATCATATGGTTCTTGTTCTTTCTTTTATTGATGTGTTGTATCACATTGACTGATTTGCGGATGTTGAACCAACCTTGCAGCCCTGGAATAAATCCCACTTGGTCATGGTGAATAATCTTTTTAATGTACTTTTGCACAGCAAAGGAAACAGTTAACAAAATCAAAAGACAACTGACAGAATGGGAGAAGATATTTGCAAATGACATATCAGATAAAGGACGAGTGTCCAGAATCTATAAAGAACTTAGCAAACTCAACACCCAAAGAACAAATAATCCAATCAAGAAATGGGCAGAGGACATGAACACACATTTCTGCAAAGAAGACATCCAGATGGCGAACAGACACATGAAAAAGTGCTCCATATCACTCAGCATCAGGGAAATACAAATCAAAACCACAATGCGATATCACCTCACACCAGTCAGAATGGCTAAAATCAACAAGTCAGGAAATGACAGATGCTGGCGAGGATGCGGAGAAAGGGGAACCCTCCTACACTGTTGGTGGGAATGCAAGCTGGTGCAGCCACTCTGGAAAACAGCATGGAGGTTCCTCAAAATGTTGAAAATAGAACTGCCCTATGACCCAGCAATTGCACTATTGGGTATTTACCCTAAAGATACAAACGTAGTGATCCAAAGGGGCACGTGCACCCGAATGTTTATAGCAGCAATGTCCACAATAGCCAAACTATGGAAAGAACCTAGATGTACAACAACAGATGAATGGATCAAGAAGATGTGGTATATATACACAATGGAATACTATGCAGCCATCAAAAGAAATGAAATCTTGCCATTTGCCACAACATGGATGGAACTAGAGCGTATCATGCTTAGCGAAATAAGTCAAGCAGAGAAAGACAACTATCATATGATCTCCCTGATATGAGGAAGTGGTGATGCAACATGGGGGCTTAAGTGGGTACGAGAAGAATCAATGAAACAAGATGGGATTGGGAGGGAGACAAACCATAAGTGACTCTTAATCTCACAAAACAAACTGAGGGTTGCTGGGGGGAGGGGGTTTGGGAGAAGGGGGTGGGATTATGGACATTGGGGAGGGTATGTGCTTTGGTGAGTGCTGTGAAGTGTGTAAACCTGGTGATTCACAGACCTGTACCCCTGGGGATAAAAATATATGTTTATAAAAAATAAAAAAAGTAAAAAAAAAAAAATATATATATATATATATATTTTATTATTTATTTGAGAGAGAGAGAGAAAGTAAGGGGAGGGCCACAGGAAGAAGAGAGAGAGAATCTTTCAAGCCACGCACTAATGAGCATGGAGCCTAAGGCAGCGCTCAGTCTCATGACACCAAGATCATGACCTGAGCCAAAATGAAGAGTCAGACACTTAAACAACTGTGCTACCCAGACTCCTCACAACGTGGATATTTTACCAGTGTGACGACAAACACACTAAGATCAAGACTTTCTAGAGACATATTGCCTAAGTTCATAACCCAGCACTGACACTTACCTATGACATGACCCTATATAACCTCTCTAGGCCTCAGTTTCTTAATCTGTAAAATGGAAATTTTAGTAGCTATCAACCTCATAGTGTTTTTCTGAGTAGTAAATTATTTAAAAAAAAATATATATATATATAACAGGCTTTAAAGAGTTAATGCAGAGAACATTACACTAGAACTTTCCAAACTCTGGTCATTTTTATACCAGGTACAGAATTTGGGCCATACCCAAATGTACCATTTTATTATTAAATAGATGTTTTTTATTTAATATTGCCCCTTTGCCATGCAATTGTGATACTATCTAGAGTTAGGTCAAATTTCAAAAGTTAAGGGGAAAATCTTCTACAAGACTAGGTCTCCTTCAGACACCAGCCACAAGCTCCAGGGCTCCCAGGCAAACTGAGGAGGGGGTCCCCACTTCCTCTTCAAGTTGATCATTTGCTAGAATGATTCACAGAACTCAGCAAAGTTCTCTACTTATGGTCACAGTTCTACTATAAAGAATTGGGACCAGCTAAATGCACAGACACATAGGACAAGATCTAGGAGAATCCCAAACACAAAATTTCCATGTTCTCAGGATGTACATTACTGTGTATCACCAACCAGGAAATTCAGCCAGAGCTCAGTGTCTTGAGTTGTTCTTTTGTTTTTTGTTTTTTATTTTTTAAGATTTCATTTATTTATTTGACAGAGAGAGAAAACAGAAGCAGGGGAGTGGGAGAGGAAGAATCAGACTCCCCACTGAGCAGAAAACCTTATATAGGGCTTAATTCCAGGACCCCAGGATCATGACCTGAGCCAAAGGCAGACACTTAACAGACTGAGCCACACACATGCCCCATTGTGTCTCCAGTTTTTATCAGGGTTTTATTGCACAGCCATGAGCAACTCCACTGGTCACATGACTACACTTACTCTACAACCTCCCCAGAGGTTGGGTTGATGTCTCTTGGCTTAGAGTCCTGATCTTTAAATCACATGGTTGGTTTTTGGTTTTTATAGCATGGCTGTCACCTATCCTGAAACTATCTAAGTGTCCATCATGAGCCATTCTGTAGCACAAACTCTGAAAAACCCACAAAGAAAAACAAAAACACTTCTATCACTGGGTGACTCCAAGGATTAAGAAGTTACCTCCAGGGAACCAGAAACAAAGGCCAGCCAAGTTCTTTATTACAAAACACTTTTTCATCAACTAATTTTTCGCATTAAACTAATGTATCATCATTGTAAGCAATAACAATGTAATCACAGGTTTGAAGTGCTAGTCATACCTTTTCTAATATAAATTAAGAGAGATGAGTAACTTAAAATTTAAAATGTTTATCTGCATGTCATCCCAAATCATCTCATGTCACTATTTGTATGTTTATTTTTAAGTTAAGTTTGTTATGTTATTTCCCCAACAAGTCCATATTTTTTATTTTATGTGTTAGACGTGTTCCATATGAATAAAGTCTGGTGTGTGAGCTCTGAGGAACTGACAGTCACTTTGTCCCTTCTTTTCATTTTACAGATGAGGAAACTGAGACCCAGCACAGGGAAATGACACATCCAAGTTCACACAGGTAGGATTCCATCTCAGTCTTTTGATCTCCAGCTCAGGGGTCCTTTTACTACTTGAACTGGGCTCCTTCCCCAGTTTGGAATCACTCTAAGACAGGAAGGTTAAGGGTGAGTCTGGCATGCTTATGATGCTGATGGCATCATAAGGAAGTGCAATGTACCAAGTGCTAAGGATGGTGACTTGGGCTGACCAGGTCTCCCATCCCTGAACCAAGTTAAGTCAGGCTTTGTAGCAGTCCTTATGGCCACCAACTGCAGGTTTATTGCCACTCAGGGCCTGACTGCTGTTTTTTCCCTGATATTTAGTGGACATGTTCTTATTATAGCCTCACTCCAGCCTGTAGGCATGGGGAAAACCATCTGCAATATCTCCTATTCATCTATTTCAACATGAATCTTAAAAAATAATAAACGCAGTGTGGGTGGGTGGGTGGGTCAATGGGAACATGAAACTGAAGAAAAGCTGGCCTAAAGAACTTGTGTCTAAATAACAAAAGGGCCAGCATATTGGAACTTTCCTCAAGCTTGCTAAACCACTCCACTCCGCACAGTAATGTTATTTGATATTTGCCTAATGGGAATGATAAAGTGAGGGCAGAGACAGGCATCTCTTTGTAAAATTCAACATTGATTTTTTTCCCCCTCATATATGCACCCAGACACAGTGGTGGCGAATGATCTTTTAAAAATTTAAAAATACATTAAATAGATGAATGAGCCTCCAATAAATGTGTATGTGAAGAGTTCTTTACTTGACACAGCTTTCTGCCACGAAACCTAAATGCATTCCCGGAACACGCTACAAGTAATCTCTTGACAGCTACTATTTTGGACACTGATATTTTATACCCGTGTTTAAAGTGAACTCTGATATGTTTTGACTCTTTGTTCTTTCTCTTTTTTGTTCACCCAGTATCTAAACCCTGCAATGTTCCTTTGCAAAATCTGTCCTTGCCTCTCCTGTTCTCATCACACCATCCAGGCTTACTTTTTTTTCTTTTTTTCTTTTTTTTAACTTTGTTTTGGGAAAATGGAAGAGAATTCTGAGCTGTTCTTTCTGGATCCAGGTCCTCCTTACCAAACATTTCTGTGTGCAGTGATGTTCTTCATGAGTCCTCGAGGTCACTAGGTCACTGCCCTTGCTGGAAAGGAGGTGTAAAGTGGTGCGGGGACTCGGGCTCCAAAACTGATTTCAAATCCTGACTCCTACACTCATTAGCTCTGGAATTTGGGGCACATGAATTTACCTTTCTGAACCACAGTTTACATATCTGTAAAACGGGGATGAACTGCATCCCTCCTAAGGTTATTATGCGAATTAAAGGAAACAATCCATGTGAAGTGTTCAGCACCATGTCTGGAGTGTTGTAAATGTCCAATAAGTGGTAACTATAAACACTATTATTATCTATTGAACCTTAGACTTTTTTAACCATATTGCAAAACTCTCCCAAAATGCAGCCAGCTCCTATGTCTCCATGTTTTTGCTATTTGTTTCTTAAGCAATGTAACCAATGAACGATTCAGTCCAATCTTGAAAAGGCTGAAAGTCTGAGCAATCTGTCCCCAAGGAACTATGCTCCCAGTAACAAGGCCACGCAAGGCACCCTGATATACTATATACCTCCCATATATATAGATAGATAGATAGATAGATAGATAACTATCTATCTATCTATCTATCTATATATCTAGATATCTAGATATATATATATATATATTTTTCATTCCCAGGGATAAAATTCACTTACAAATGACATAAAAGAGTTGTTTCAGTTTGGTTTTTTGGTGTGAAGTACAGAACTCAGTCAAAGATAGAGTAGACCAGGGGTACCTGGGTGGTTCAGTGGGTTAAGCCGCTGCCTTCGGCTCAGGTTCTCACGGTCCTAGGATCGAGCCCCACATAGGGCTCTCTGCTCAGCAGGGAGCCTGCTTCCCTTCCTCTCTCTCTGCCTGCCTCTCGGCCTGCTTGTGATCCCTCTCTGTCATATAAATAAATAAAATTTAAAAAAAAAAAAAAAGAAAGAGTAGACCAGTTTTTCCTACTCTTCCATCTGAAAATTTAAGTGAAAGGACAGGATGGTTCCTGATGAAGAGGAAACTTTCAGGTTCAAGTAATAAGAACCCAATTCAAAATAGCTTTAGAAAAGAAAAACAAAAACAAAGAAACAACAACAGCAAAAAACAAAACACAGGGATTCACTGGCAGACTAATTAAAAATTTGATTATTGTGCTAAACTTAACCAAATCTAGCTCTAATGATACCAAGAACTTGTCTCTTTCCATCCTTTGTCTCTGTTCTTAGAATCCCTGGCAGCTCTACCTGCCTGGTATCCTGATGATCTCCAACAGATCCAATCTTACCTTCTATCATCCTAACAACTAGCAAAGAGTTTCTCCTTCCCAGAACTGATGCCCACCGGTTTGACTAGGCTGTCTTGAGTCCCAAGCCCTCTGCAAAACTATTTATTGTATTTGGGAGAGGTGAGAATCCTTGACGGATAGTCTCCTCCTAATTGAAGGCAAATGAGCAAAGGATAGTTCCCAAAGGAAAAACTAGGGCTGTTTCCGATAAAGGAGAAATCTGTACTGATTAGACAAAGACAGAAGATGTTGATTAGGCCATCCAGGGCTCTTTAAACTCTGTAGCTACCTTTGGAACCTTTTAGCAGCTTCAAGACGGGGCCAGTTCCATTGACCAATCCTTAGGGCACACTTCCCTCCACAGTTAGAGTCTGGTTTACACAATACATCCCATGGGTAAGTTGCTCCTGTCTAAGTTACACATTTTCCTTGTTTGTCTTTGAAGCATTCCTGTTGGGGTTCTCAGCTCCTTGAAAAGTTGTTTGGTTAAAGCTAGATTTTTATAGGTCACTGGATCTGGCTGGTCTAAGGCCAGATGGATGAGGATAATACTTAATTCGAGTTTGAGTTCTACTATGATGGAATCAAATGTTCCCTCTCTTGACATCCGAAGGCTCCTTTTGCTTCCTTCTGTATATTTCAGCCAGTCCATCATCAATATTTAGTAATTGCCTATATGGGCCAGACATCAGACTAGGCACAGATGCCACAGAGTTTGAATCCAAATTCCCTTTTCAGGGCGATCCTGGGTCCAGTGAGAAGCTGATGTGGTCATGTGTAATAAGCCTTGCAATGATGGTGTTACAAGGTACTGAATACAGAGAAGAAATAGACATGAGGTCAGCAAAGCTTTCCTAAAATGATGAGATCTGGAGTACTGGAGACGAAGACTGAGTTTGCTGGGAGAGACAGCGGAGTACTCCAGGGTGGGGTAAAGTAAAGGCACAGAAGTAGAAACCAAGAGGTTTTAAAGATCTGCAAGTGGTGTGGTCAGGGAAGGCTAGGGTTCTGGAAGTGATGGCGGGAACAGGGATGAAATCAGAGAAGTGGATGAGTAGAATAGAGGTATAGAGGCACCACGTACATTCCTCTTCAAGGAAGGTCTTGCCTTTTGCCTACAGAGAGGGCAGTCTGCAGCTGAACTCCAGGTGTCCACATTTCAGGGTAGGCTCAGCTGCAGAGAATGGTTTGTCTAAGGTTTTGTTCCGGAGGCAGCCTGCAGGGTCTATAGGCTTGGTGATTTGGGCCCAACAAGGGACACTCTGATATACAGAACTCCTCCAGAGCCCCCAAAAGATAGGTTAACTGAGGCCATGTCGGTCCTGCATCACAGCTCGACCTGTTTTCTTCAACACTGCTTCCTCTCCTTCTTTTTATTGGCAGGGCTCTCTGGTAAATATCTGGAACTCCAAACTCCATCTCACTTCAGCTTTTTGAGAGTTCAACCTAGAGACCAGCATGGATCCAACTGCAATAAGCTTTGTATATGAAGCTGAGCCTGTTACCTGTACTCAAGCATATCATAAGGAGAACCAATGCATAAAATGTGTGCTCAAAATTCTCAGTATCTCCCAAAGCCTGAAATAAACATTCTTCTGCCTTGTTACAAAACTGGGAAAACAAAGAATAAAAATGATCCTATTGTATGTGTTCGACAAGCATTCCTGAGTGCCTATTCAGTGTAAGAAACTGTCTGAAGTGAAGAAACTGTCTGAGGCATCAGAGACAAAAAAATAAAACATGGCCCATAGAAAACTTCTTGCAGATAGCCTCTGAGAAGTTCCAGGCTGGTTAGAGAGGTCACGTGAGCCAAGTGGGCAATGTGAAAATGAAGATCTAAAACACATTATTGGGGGCACCTGGGTGGCTCAGTGGTTAAGTGACTGCCTTCAGCTCAGGTCATGATCCCTGGGGTCCTGGGATCGAGCCCCATGCCAGGCTCCCTGCTCAATGGGGGGCCTGCTTCTCCGTCTCCCTCTGCCTCTCCCTCTGCTCATGCTCCTGTGCTCTCTTGTGCATGCTCTCTCAAATAAATAAGTAAAATCTTTTAAAAAAAAAAATAAAAATAAAACACATTATTGTAGGATGTGCTTTGTATTAGTTTCCTAGGGCTGCTATAACAAAGTACAAACAGGGTGGTTTTAAGCAACAGATATGCATTCTCTCATAGTTCTGGAGCCCAGAAGTCCAAAATCAATGTTCAGCAGGGCCATGTTCCTTCTGAAGGCTCCAGGGAAGCACGTGTCCTTGACTTTTTCCAGCTCCTGGTATTGTTGGCAATCCTTGGCCTTTGGGGCTTTGTCTCTATCCTCACATGGTGTTGTCCCTGTATGTCTGTGTCTCTGTTTTCTCTTCTCATGTGTAGAACAAGAACAATAGCAGTGCGCACTCACTGAGATGCCTCGCTCCTTTTCTTCCAGGCACACTCCCCACCAATATTATACATGGCCACTTGACTTTCTGTGGTTGGTTCTAGCAGAAATGATAAATGTCATTTCAGTGCTGAAGTACTGAAAAGTTAGCATCCCATTCTCCTGGCTCTCACCCTTACCATGGCTAACCCGAAAGGCTTGTGCTGAGATGAAAGCATCATCCTCCACCAGCCTACCTTCCTGAATGATAGGGATAACCAAATATTCCTGTTTATCTGCTGGAGAAAAGTAGTGTGAAAATGTAGTGTGAACAAGAAGATCTTTGTTCCATTTAGCCACTGGGATTCTGGCATTATTTGCTACTATAGCATAACCTACCCTGTCCTGACCTACCCTATCCTGATAGGGTTTACCTCATGGGACTGTTATGAGGCTTAAATAAGATAAAGCATATTAAATATTCAGCATGATGCCTGACACATAAGAAGCCTCATTAGTGTTGTTTTACTCTGTCTAAGGGAGAGGATATGTTGCAGCATTTACACAGCAAAAATTTTGTGATGTCCATTCTCCGTCAATGGTACTGAAAAAAAAAAAAAAAACCCCTCAGGTACTATATTCTATCTCCATTGGTTACATTTACTGAATGCTTATTATGTGCCAAGTACTGTTCTAATGGCTTTATACGCATTAAGCCATTTAATCCTACAACTACCAGAGGAAATAGGTACTAGGATTATTCTTTTTCACGGGTAGGGAAATTAAAGCACAGCAAGGTTGAATAATGTGCCTGAAGTCATAAGGCCAGGAAACAGCAAATCAGTAGTTGTACTCACGCAATCCAGCCCCAGCCTGAGCCCTGCCCTAGACTCACATTCTAACACAAGCAAGTACAAAGAACAGAGCATGTCTGAGAACTTTCCAGGACTATCTTGGAAGGGAATGTAGAAGTAGAGGAAGAAGCATCTTGCTTTCAAGATGCCCTAGAGTCAAATTACCCATTATCCCAGGAGAGTAACAAAATGCTTTTAGGTCTCATCTGCTAAACACAGGCGAGCTGGATACAAAACATTTGCAACCTAGGGACGTCGTTTTGCAGTGCCATCATGAACAGACCAACACATTTGGTTTTAGCTAGACATTTACAAACAAGCAGGGCACACCGCCTTGAGGCTGAGCACACACATAGGAGTGACAGATGCTGCCCAAGAAGGCTACAGTCCCTTGTTCTTCTCCAAGGCTGCAGGAGAGAAGGAATGATGGAGAATTCCTCTGGAACTTAGAAATGATGGATTTATAACAGCCCCCTCAAACTGATTCCATCTGAGTCTATGTGGGTTTGGCCCTTGTCCCTGCCTTTCATGAAAAGCCCCAGAATGGCAGGTAATGAAAGCACAAAGCCATTTCCAGAGCCAAGTTCTATTTGCTGAAATTACCCCAGGATCTTGGAGTCAGAAGACCAGATGCATATTTTACGTGCTATGGTTTCCAGGGAGAAACATTTAGAATGGCCCATCTGTATGAGTTTCCTAGGGCTGCCATAGCAAAGTACCACAGACTAGGTGGTTTAAAAAAAACAGAAATTTATTTTCTCACAATTCTGGAAGCCAGAAGTCTAAAATCAAAACGTCAGCAGAATTGGTTTCTTCTGAGGCCTCTCTTCACAGCTAGCAGATGGTGACCTTCTCACTGTGTCTTCATGTGGTTTTTCCTCTGAATCTGTCTGTGCCCTAATCTCTCATTTTAATTTGGTTACCTTTTTAAATATCTTAATGCATTTTGAGGTACTAGGGGTTAGGACCTCAACAGATAAATTTGGGGGAAACAACTCAGCTCATAATATCATCCAGTCCAGAAAGTAGAGATCTTAAAAAAAAATAAAGAGGGGTGCCTTAGTGGCTCAGTGGGTTAAAGCCTCTACCTTCAGCTCAGGTCATGATCCTGCATTGGGCTCTCTGCTCAGTGGGGAACCTGCTTCCCCCTCTCTCTCTGTCTGCCTGCCTCTCTGCCTACTTGTGATCTCTGTCTGTCAAATAAGTAAATAAAAATCTTTTAAAAAAAATAAATAAAGAGTTCCATAACCTCCTTTTTTTTTAACCATGCAACTTAAATTTTATTTTACTTTTTTTTTTTTTTCAGTGTTCCAAAATTCATTGTTTATGCTCTACAACCTCTTAAGTAAGGGAAATGGTTCTGGATTATTCTGGATGGGGGATTATTCCTCAAATTTAGCAGATAGTTTTTGTTTTGTTCAATGAGATATTCTTTCTTATTTATTGTGAGAAAAGAGTGAATTTGTAGAAAGGCTAATGCCCTTTGTGAAAGTGACTTCGTGGTCAGAACTAGAGAAAGGTGGCTACCAGCTAGTTATACTGAACATATATGTTCATATATGAAGAATTTCATATTCAATAACATCTTATATTTCTGCATAGCACTTCACAGTTTCAATTACTTTTATAACAATTATCTCTATCTTCACATCATGTTACAGATTAGGACATGAAGATACCCCCCAAAAATGAAGAAACTTATTTCACATCACAGAGCTACATGGAAACAAGGACACTAGTCTCTGGAATCCTAGTAGAAGCACTAGTGTTTGTTTTCTGGAAATTTTTTTTATTATTAAATAGCCAGTGCAATTAGAGGCTTATAGTTACAATAATGGAGTAATGCCTTCAAATAAGAGAAATTTTTCTTTCATAGTAATTTTTTTTTCCAGAAAGAGTTATTTGGTCATTCTAGGCTAGGATTTCTAAACCTCAACATTATTGTATTGAAACAGCAAATATTTCATTGTTGGTGAGAGCTGTCCTATGCATTTTAGAATGTTTAGGAGAATCTTTGGCCTCTAAGCACACACCCATTCCCACACCAGCTGTGACGAACCACAATGTCTCCAGATATTGCCAAATGACCATTAGGGCCTGAAATCACCAATGGTTGAGAATCAGTATTCTAAGTCAAAAGAGAAGTTGTCCCTGCAAATGTATTAAAAGGATACATGATTAAGGTACCTGAGTGGCTCAGTCAGTTGAGTGCATGACTCTTGAACTCAGCTCAGATCATGATCTCAAGGTCTTGAGTTCAAGCTCCATGGAGCCCACTTTAAAAAAAAAAAAAAAAAAAAAGCAAGTATACATGATTAACATGTACTCTTACAAACCAACCTAACCATTGTATTTATATCTCAACTTAGGTTCGGTATTCTATTCACTCTTCCCTGTCCAATAACCACTAAAAGGAGAAAGCAACTTCTGAGTTGAACACTTAACTTCTATGCCCAGTTGCCTCATCTGTGGTCTTTGGATCTGCTCATTTCATTGCTTTTTTGGATCTGCTTACAATTCTTGAACCTGATACTCATTTTGGTTCAGTAACACAGGAAGGTTTGAATTCTTAATTAAAAACTATTTAGCAGTGGAACTTATATCAGCCACTCAAATATAATATATATATATATATATATATATTTAAAGGTGGGGCCTAAATACTTAACCCTAAGTGTCAAAGTCTGTTTATCTCAGAAAATAGGTCCTATTGTATACTAATGCACCACTCAAAGAAATCAACAGCTGAGAACATTTTCAGAACAAGAGCAAGGTAGAGCTGCAAGGTAAAGGGAGAATAATTTGCCCTTGCAAGATTGACCATTAAAGTGTATCATAAAATTAAGTATTATATCATGATTATATATTATCATATATATTGATTATATTATATATTATCAAATATATAATGGTTATATATTACCATATATAATGGCATATGGTAGTTGCACAAGAAGAGCCAAAGAACTGAATGGAATAGGATGCACAATAATCATACTTTAGTATATTAAAACATTTAATAGAAATAATAATGACTAGTAAATACAGGAAACCAAGGTTAATGTTATTAATATCAAAGAAATGCCAGTTAAAACATCAAAAATGCTTCTCCCAACTATCAAGTGGCATATCTTAAGCAGAAATTTGTAAAATTATGATATTAACCAAAAGCAGCATTCAGGAAAGCTGACTTCAAAATTAACTGGTTTCTGGATTTGGATACATAAAATAATACTTTTACCTAAATAATGAAATATTATTAAAATAATATCATTCATTTTCTAAAAGCATAACCATAATACATGCTTTTTGTGTACTTTTTAAAATATGACAAAATATGAAGAATAACATTTTATATGGCCTGAACTTCTATCTTCCACACATATCCATTATTAACAGTGTGGTGTGTCTTTCAACTCAGTAATTTATCCATATATATGATTGTAGATCCTGTTTTGTTCTCACCTACATTATATTTTGTTTTTTTCCCCATTTTATATACTTTTTTAAAAAAAAGATTTGTTTATTTATTTATTTGACAGAGAGCGATCACAAGTAAGCAGAGAGGCAGGCTGAGAGAGAGAGAGGAAGAAGCAGGCTCCCCACTTAGCAGAGAGCCCAATGCAGGGCTCGATCCCAGGACCCCGGGATCATGACCTGAGCTGAAGGCAGAGGCTTTAACCTACTGAGCCACCCAGGTGCCCCCCATTTTATATACTTTTGTGTACATCTTATATACTTTAAAATGTATTATTGATTATTATAAACTAGTTGCTCATTTGTGTGTGTCTGTGTGTCTGTGTGTCTGTGTCCCTGCATCATGTATCATGTATCATTAACCATTAGGAGGATTTCTGCTTTTTTTTTTTTAAAGATTTTATTTATTTATTTGACAGAGAGAGATCACAAGTAGGCAGAGAAGCAGGCAGAGAGAGGAAGGGAAGCAGGCCCCCTGTTGAACAGAGCTGCAAGGTAAAGGGAGAATAATTTGCCCGATGTGGGACTCGATCCCAGGACCCTGAGATCACGACCTGAGCCGAAGGCAGCGGCTTAACCCACTGAGCCACCCAGGCGCCCCAAGGATTTCTGATTTTTATTTAAAATTAGTAATAATATGGGGAACGTGAGTTGCTCAGTTGGTTAAGCATCCAGCTCTTCGTTTCGATTCAGGTCATGATCTCAGGGTTCTGGGATCCAGCCCTAGGTCAGGCTCTATGCTCAGCATGGGTCTGCTTGAGATTCTCTCTCTCTCTCTTTCTCTTCCACTCCCCCAGCTCATGCATGCACTCTCTCTCTCCCTCAAGTAAATAAATAAATCTTTAAAAAAATAAAAAATAATGCAATAAATACACCTCTAGATAATTGTTTTCATACATCTCTTTTGTATTTCTGGAAGTCAAATGATGGGGTCAGAGGTCATGAATATTTTTTAGACTTTTGATTGTTCCTGGATTCCCTCAAGTACTAACATGCTAACTCATACTTCTTCTTGTCTAAGAATAAAAAAATATAATAACTTACTTTGTTTCTCCACCCATATTTTTCGTCACTATTTCTGTGATCATATGTGAATATACTAACACCAAAATTCATCATTTTAAAATTTCTGCCAAATAATTCTCCCCTTAATAGATAAATAGTATATTCTGATATCTAAGTTGGATTATTTATTATTAGAAGTTTGAGCCCTTAACACATTTGTTTTCCATTTATATTTCTTTTTTATAACTTTATAAAATTATTTTTGTATTTCTATTGCTTGTTTGCAATCTGTCCTATCTTAAAATATTAATGTGATATTTTGATTTGAAGTGACTTCTATTATATTTTTATATCCAGGGAGGCAACTTTCCCCTTCATTATTCTTCTTGCTCAAAATTTTCTGCCAGACTTATTTTTCTCTGCTTCTTTCTTCTATTCGTCTCTTCTCTTGTGGTTTTATGGCTTTCTTTAGTGTTACGTTTACACTCCTTCCTCGTTTTCCTTTGTGTATTTACTATAAGTTGCTGCTTTGTGGGGACCATGATGCTCATACTATGTATATAACAGTCTATTTAGGTTGATAGCAACTCAGATTTGAACACATTCCAAAACTCTACATTTTTATTCCCTCCACAAATTTTATGTTTTTGATGTTACTTTTTACTTCTCTTTTTTTATGTATCCCTTAACTAATTAATTATTGCAGTTTTAGTTAATCTTACTACTTTTGTCTTTTAATCTTAATAGCTTGAGAAGTCATTAATACACTACTTTTACTATACATTATCTTTTTCCAGTGATATTTTTACATTCACATGTTTTCTTTTTATTAATGTCATTTCTTTTCAGCTTAAAATCCCCTTAATATTTCTTGTAAGACTGGTTTAATAACGATAAACCTTTCTTTTGCTTGTTTGGAAAACTTTCATTTCTCCATCAAATCTGAATGATAACCTTGCCAGATAGAGTATCCTTGGTTGGCATTTTTTTCTTTTTTTCCTTTCATCACTTTGTATGTTTTATTACTCCCTTCTGGTTTGCAAAGTTTCTGCTGAGAAATCTGCTGATAACCATATGAGATTTCTCTTGCATAAAACAATTTGTCTTCCTCTTGCTGTTTTTAAGATTCTTTATCTTTAGCTCTTAATGTTTTAATTATAAGGTATCTTGGTATAGCTGTCTTCGGGTTCCTCTTATTTGGAACTCTCTAGGCTTCTTAGATTTGGATGTCTGTTTCCTTCCCTGGCCTACAAAGTGTTCTAGCCATTATTTCTTTATTATAGAGGGCACGGATTGCATGGAGCACTGGGTGTGGTGAAAAAGTAATGAATACTGTTTTTCTGAAAATAAATAAATAAATTTAATTTTTAAATAAATAAATAAGTTTTCTTTCTTCCACTAAGTTTTCAAACCTTTCCTTTCTCTCCCTCTCATTCTCTGAGACCTCTATAAATGTTATTCTGCTTGACATTGCTCCAGAGCTTCCTTAAGCTATCTTCATCTTTTAAAAATTCTTTTTTTCCCCCTTTTTGCTGCTCTGAATGAATTCCACTTCTTTAACCTCCAGCTCACTGATCTGTTCCGCTTTATCCAATGGAAATCCCTGGAGTGTATTTTTCAGTTCAGTTATTGTATTCTTCAACTCTGTGACTTCTGTTTGGTATTTTTCTTGTCTCCTATCTTTTTGTTAAAATTCTTACTGTGTTCATTCATTCTTTTCCTGAGTTTGGTGAGCACCTTGATGACCATTACTTTTATCACTTTACCAGGTAGATTACTTATCTCCATATCATTAAGGTATTTTTCTGAAGTTTTGTTTTGTTCTTCACTTGGAACAAATTCTCTGTCTCCTTGCCTTGCTTGGCTCTCTGTCTTTGTTTCTATGTATTAAGTGAACACTACCTCTCTCAGCCTTAAAGGAGTGGCCTTGTGTAGGTGTTGATCATTCTCATTCAACGTTGCCCTAGTTCTTGCTTGTCTCTTGAACATTTATGATGGTCTCAAATCATATGATTCATTCTTAGTATGTGCCTATTACTGGGGGCAAAGTCTGTTAGTAATACAAGAAGAGGAATCTCATTTAGTACCTACTTTCAGGATGACTGAAAGCCAGACTCTCAGGCAGCGTTTTTTTTTTTTTTTTTAAAGATTTTATTTATTAATTTGACAGAGAGAAATCACAAGTAGACGGAGAGGCAGCCAGAGAGAGAGAGAGGGAAGCAGGCTCTCTGCTGAGCAGAGAGCCCGATGCGGGACTCGATCCCAGGACTCTGAGATCATGACCTGAGCCGAAGGCAGCGGCTTAACCCACTGAGCCACCCAGGTGCCCCACAGGCAGCGGTTTTTAAAGGGTGCAAATATACAGACATTTCTCCAAGAAAGACATGGAGATGCCCAACAGACACATGAAAAGATGCTCAAAGTCACTCATCATCAGGAAAATCAAATCAAAACTACAATGAGATATCACTTCACACCTGTCAGAATGGCTAACATCAAAAACATAAGAAACAGCAATGTTGACAAGGATGTGGACAAAAAGAACCGTCATGCACAGTTAGTGGTAATGCAAACTAATGCAGCCACCCTGGAAAACAGTACAGAGGTTCTTCGAAAAATTAAAAATAGTACTACCCTATGATCGACTAATTATACTACTGGGTATTTATCCCAAATGCAAAAATGCTAATTCAAAGGAATACATGCATTCCTATGTTTATAGCAGTATTATTTACAATAGCCAAATTATGGAAGCAGGCCAAGTATCCATGGAGACATGAATGGATAAAGAAGATTGTGTGTGTGTGTGTGTGTGTGCACACAATGGAATATATGTACATATATGTACAAACACACATACATATACATACACACACAGTGGAATGTTATTCAGTCATAAAAAAGAATGAAATCTTGCCATTTGCAAGAGCTAGAGAGTATAATGCTAAGTGATATAAGTCATTCAGAAAAAGACATAAATACCATATGATCTCACTCATATGTGGAATTTAAGAAACAAAACAAATGAGCAAAGGAGAAACAAAGAAGAGAGAGAGACAAACCAAAAAACAGACTGTTAACTATAGAGAACAAACTGATGGTTATCAGAGAGTAGGTGATGGGGATTAAAGGGTACACTTGTAATGATGAAAAAATAACAAAATGATAAAATAAAAAATAAAGTATGCAAATACATACAGTCCTGTGGAACCACAATTGTAATCCCTACTGGTCTCCAGACCAGAACTGTTGTCCCTTTGGGTGACAGTTGCAAAAACTGGGGTTCCAGATGAGTGTATTACTTCCCACAAAGTGGGAAGTCTTGTTGAGCTGTAGCAAGGCCAAAGTGTTATACAAGGATGGTATCTCCCTGCTTCTATTCTCTGGGAGCACTTTCCTACCCTCTAGATGTGTGGGAAACCTGAAGCCTGTTCCTTAAGCTGAAGTTCCAGGCTAAGTAAATAAGTGTATTTCACAGGAATACTGAGGTGTGCTTCAGCCTGCTGTCTGTGTAGTGCCATGGGGGTGGTAGCCTGCCAAGAAGTATCTTTCCAATTGTTATAGTCCCTTGGAGCTCTGGAATGCCAGCCTCTTGGCCACCACAACCAGGCAATCAAGGGGTGTCCCTTGTGTGGGTTGCATGTGCCCACTGGCTTTAGAAAGACAGCTGGAGAGTACTGGGGACAAGGCACACTTGTTGGCTTCAGAAAGGCAGCAGGAAAATGTCTTGATATATGCCTGCCCCAAATCTTCAGCAACAGAGCAGGAGGAGTCCTTGTCTGTTTGTGTGCTGGCTTTAAGCCAGTAGTGGGAGAAGGCTGCCATTGCAAGCACTCACCAGCCTTAGCCAGGGGGCAAGGGAGTATCAGAAGTGCCCATTCTTGCAGACTTGAATTAGGGAGCAAGAGAACTCCATGACCATTTTCACTTGCCCATCCCATTAAGGGAGCAGGGAAGCACTGTAACTACCCATACATTCAGGTCTCAGAAAATGCCAGGACCATTCACTCCTGCCTGAAACAGCAAGGCGGTGAAAAGGTACCACCTTAAGCTTACCCACCTGTGTTGGCAGGCTATGTGGAGAGTGTAAAAATGACTTCCACCAGTACCTCCATTTCGAGGGAGTATCTCAACTATCTCCCCCGCACCGTAGCCAATGCTCCCAGGTCAGCCAATAAACCTCCCTCACATACAGTGTAGGTACTTTTCAAACTTTCTTTTTATTTTTTTCACTTGCTCTAAGGGTTAGCAAGCCTGCTCTTGAGCCAGCCAAGAGGAGAATCACAGGTTCCTACAACATTTTGGGACCCCCAGATATCAGCCCCATTTGTTTTCCAAGCCAGATGTCCTATATAGATTCTAAGGGTTGGGGTGCTCAATGTGGAGCACAAACCCTTTACTCTTCTGGGAGAAGCATGTGGCTGGTAAGATCTCTCCCTACTGTGTGTCACAGCACCAGGGGTGGGTTTTTTGCAAGGCTATGTCTCTGTCTCTCCTGCCTTCTTGATGTGGCCCTTTCATTCCTTATTGAGGAAAACAGTTCCTCTCATTTTCAGATCAAGTTCAGAGGGAAATGATCCTTATGTAGCTATAGATTTGTGTGTCCATGGGATGAGGCGCATTCTGGGTCTTGCTACCCCACCATCTTGGAGTGCCTCCTTTAACATGTGTATTTCTTCAGGAAACTTTAAAGTATTTGTAATAGTCACTTATCTGTCCATGTGTTAAAGCTCAGTATTTGAGCCCTTGGTTAAGGTTTTTGTTTTTTTCTCTAGAAGCAATATGTTACTTTCTAAGTTGATTCCTGGGTCTTTAGTATTTGTCATGCTATTTTGAATATCACCTCCTATGTTAACAAATTGTCTAACATATTACTGGCACATAGGCGACATAATTTTTAAGATATTTATTTTACACCTCATTTTATTTTGGAGTTTAGTTCATATCCTCAATAGTTTTTCAGTTAAGTTTCTTTCTATTGACTCAAAATAATTTCCTAGCTGCTATTTAACATTTCTGTAAGTTAAAACCTGTATTATGGTGGAAACTATACATTTTTTTAAATGAAGCCTAATTTTTCAATATGCCCAAAGAGTGCAGTTGCCAGTGCAGAAAAATATTTACAATCTGTACATCAGTGCAGAAAGTGAAAAATCATTCTAATACCTGTTTTCTCCTTAAAATCTTCTTTCCTGTTTTTTTGCAACTTTTTACTCTGATTCTCTAAACCTGTATTTTTTCCAAGACATTTCTTCTCATTTCTGACATGAACCTAGTGTTTATTATTAGTATCCAAGGCTATCAGATACTCAATAAAGAACTGCTTATTCTGTTTACATTTGAGAAAAAAAGAAATTTCTCAGAGAGGTGGTGAGTGTACCCCCATGAGGGACAACTCAGAATCATATACAAAAGGCCTATTACTAAAGCTGAAAGAAAAAAACCAGGGTTTGAGATTTTGACTCCATTGTTTACTATCTGGATGACGGAAGATAATTTACTTAATTTTTCTCAGCCACATCTTCATCTGTAAATTGGAACTGAATAATAAATAAATAAAGTAGCAAATAAAGAATAGATAACGACAACAATCATAACAACAATAAAATCACCTTCAATCCTTAATGCCCAGCATACAGTCAGTGTCCAAACAATACCTGTTGAATGGCTGATTTGTCACCATTCTAACTGGTCTACAGACAGTAGGTATTACGCAAGTATTTAATGTTGTGAGCCTCAGTGGAGATAATAATATAAAAACATCTTGTGAACCATAAAGCACTCTACAAATGCAAGGGGTTTTTATGAGCTCAAAGGAACATGATACTTTTCACTCTTAGAAGATATAAAATTTCAAAATACTGTCTATCTTCCAATCTACTACAATAAACTGGCAGCAACAGAAATTCAGCGTTAGCTTACAAGACCATGGTTTAAGAACTAGGCTTCATCCCCAAAAGCTCCCATGAAGATATGGATGCATCGTACTGACTCAGCAAAGCTGCATTGAGAAGCACTAAGTGAGAAGACAGAGCTGTTCAGAATTGCACCATGACCCAGAGGAAGCCCTCTAGACAAGCTGTAGACTCCCTGTGCTTCCTAAGGGCCATGGGAAAGGCAGTGTCAGAAGACAACAGAGGAAGCATATGGAAGGAGAACAGTATGCTGACAGCTGAAACACTGTTTTATAATAACACATAAAAGTAACAGCTATGCTAGTTAAAATGGGATAACTTTAAAATATATGCATATGTATATACACACAGAGACATGTCTTAAAAACCAGGATAAAGAGGCTGTGTCAAGAGGCAGATCAAATCAGATGAAGAGTCAGGAATTCGCAAGCTCTTGTCTATACCCCAATGCACAATACTGGAAGTTGGAAGAGGACCAAGATTCACCCCTCCTTCCTACCAGGTCCTCCATACCAGGTCCTAACCAATGGATGCAAGAAACTAACACAACACATTAGCTTTACTCATGGCAGGGCAAGTATCCAATGACCTTCAACTGAGGGGGTGGGATGGTAAATGGTTTTAGAGAATGTAGCTTTGAGTTCAGTGAAGAACTCTTATTCCTTCAGAAACCTGAATCTTGGGGTCAACCCATATGAAGATAGGTGGATCTGTGGAAGAGATGAGTTCTCTCACTCAGACAGATGAATAGAAGAGAATAGCTTACCCCAAACAGCAGCAGCAGCAAAATGCAGCACACAAAAAAGCAATAGAGGGTCTGGTGTTGCTTTTTTAATTCAGTCATCTCATCCCCTAGGAAATGTGGCTCAGTGAATGTCCCCAGTTTTGATCAATCAGATTATTTCTTATTAAAGATTATTTAATACTAGTATTTTCTTTTAAAAATTATTACTTATATCATTATATGCTTTATACTTAAATGATATACTACAGAAATTTCATATAAATAATATGTGAAATCCAGGAGATTACAGGGGCTTTAATACATATTCTATATATGAAGTAATAATACAACAAATTGGCTATTGCTAATATATTGATACAACTGTAAATAGCTAGATTCAGAACCTAAGATACATAAACATTTGCCAAACAATAACTTCTCAATATGGCACAAGAAGTTACTGATTAGAGAAAGATCATGTTAGTGTAACCAACACGGGCCATATAAAGGCTATACCTTCCTCATTTGGACATCACTGATTTGCAATTATTTTAATTCTAATTGAACCAAGACAGGGTTTTATAAGCCAGAAAGTAATACTTAGAGACAATCTTCCCCATGTTAACAAAGTTCAAAAGGACACTTGGAAGTACCATTAGGCACCTGAGAAGCACTGAGTTCTACCCATGATAAGGCCAGACTTAGACCTCAAGATGAATTTATGATTTTTAATGAAATCTCCTTATTTTATAGATGAGAACCATGAGTCTCTGGGAGGTGAAGACACTCTCAAAGCCACAGAGTAGCAGAACCAAAACCAGATCTTCCAGTCACAAAGGAGAACATTCTCTATACAATAGTATGCCCTCACTCTGCCTTATTAATAACAAGATGCTCTTCCTTATTAAGTAAATTCTTATAGTTTAGCTGCAGAATTCTGCTGTGAAGCTACATTTCTTATTAACCGCTTCATAATTCAGAATTTCAGTGAAGCAGCACAGTCTTCCCATTGGAATGTCTGCATTGTTTGCTATTATTATTTTGTTTCACCATTTTATATGATGATGATGACTTACTATAGCACAGTGCTTAAAGAATGGAAAATTAAAAGATAACGGGTCTTATTACTACTTATTTGTAAAATACAAAAAAGCTCTGGAAAAAATGCTCATTATTTGCATAGATTTCCCAATGTAAATCTCAGAAGGGACACATGGAATTTCTATGGAATTGATATAATAAATGATTTACATAGTCCTCCACACCACATGGAATCTGAAGAGATAAGGATATAGAGCAGCAAGAGGAAGACACAGAATTTCATGTTGGGCAGAGTATGCTCTTTTGGTCCTCTGAGACCAATTTCAGTGTGTGTGTGTGTGTGTGTGTGTGTGTGTGTGTGTTGGGGTGGTGGGCTCCCAGAAATACAACGAAGCAATTCTTAGATACCAGCAGAGTGACCAAGAATTCAACTCAGTTCAACTCAGTTCTGACACTATCTACCCAGAAGCAGCATCAGACTCTACATCTTCAGGGGTCTGTACTACAAGATGGCCCCCTCCCCCACTTCAGACACTGGTCACAAGGTACGGGATTCTAACCTCTGGCTACAGATTGGGGGTTCAATTGATGTCCTCCTTAGGTGGAGCAGCTAGAGCAGCTCATAGAACTCAGGTAAACACATTTATTGGTTTATTAAAGAATATGATAAAGAGTACAAATACAGGGGTGCCTGGGTGGCTCAGTGGGTTAGAGCCTCTGCCTTCGGCTTGGGTCATGATTCCAGTGTCCTGGGATTGACCCCTGTATCGGGGGTCTCTGCTCAGCAGGGAGCCTGCTTCCTTCTCTCTGCCTACTTGTAATCTCTGTCTGTCAAATAAATAAATAAAATCTTAAAAAAAAAAAAAGAGTACAAATACACAGACAGATGAAAAGATACATGGGTCGAGGTCCCAAATAAAGCAGTTCCTGTCCCACTGGAGCTTGGGGCCAGGCTCAGTGGTTCATGGGGATATTCTGTTTCCCTACATGTAGAAGCTCTCCAGAAAAAAAGGCCCAAAAAGTTGTCCTCTTGGGTTTCTTTTGGAAGCTTCATTACACAGTCATGATTGACTAAGTCATTGGCCGTTGGCTGATTTAACCTCCACCTCCTCTATACACCCCAGAGGGTGGGAAGATTGTGGGACTGAAAGTCTGAACCTTTTAATCAAATGGATGGTCCTCCGGGCAACCAGTCCCCTCCCTTGGGTGGGGTCCGAAAGTCACCTTCACTAATAACTAGATACCTATTTCACTTGTATGATTCTGAAGCATTTTCAGAAACTGTGGGTGAAGACCATATATATCTTCAAATGACCAGCATATATTTCTTATAAATCATTATATCACACATGCCGAATGGATTTAGGTCAAGTTCTACAGTCTGCTCATCTATTCTTAATCTATTCTTAGAAGGAGGAAATCCTAAGGATGGGGAAAATTGGCCTTAAATGTAACTAAAGGGGGACCTTGATCTTTTGCCCACCCTAATCCTATTATGTTAGGCTCCTCATTCCCCAGTTACATCTCCCACTCTTTCTTTTATAGATGCCTAGAAACATCTCTAGTGGAAATAGCTATGTTTAGCCTTCCAGCTCAAAAGTACTTCCTATTCTCTTCTTTATTTATCCAAATTCTTTCACCTTTGAGTACCTAGCTCTAGGAAACCTTAGTTCTAATGCCAGCCTACAATTTACTGTGTGACCACAGGCAAATCAGGCAAATCATTTAATTGCTCTGACCCTCCTTTCCTGAGCTGTAAAATGAGATAATAACAGTATCTGCCTTATAGAAAGTCACTGTATAGAAAGTGCATCACAAAACTACTCACCAGCATTAGTTGAGTGATGGCAAGTGATGTTTTAGATTATTATTTTCTTTCCAGTAGCGACACTTCACTACTTCAGCAGGAACACTTCACCCCCTCTGAGGAAAGCTGTAATGACTAGCACTCAAATTCTAGATCATCCCAGGGACAGTTTAGAACCTTTTGTGGTTTGGTAACTGAGAAGTTGCTCTGGTAAACTACCCTTTATCTAGCTCTGAGAACAGGGTTGTGTTAGAACAAAGTACCAAAAAATGCAGCAATTTATTGTCTCACAGGTCTGGAGGCTGGAACTCTAAAATCCATGTGTCAGCAGGACCGTGCTTTCTCTGCTGGTTTTAACAAAGAATTCTTCCTTGCCTCTTTCTGCTTCTGGTATGTGGCAGCACTCCTTGGTATTCTTGGACCTGCAGATGCAGCACTCCAGTTACATGACTCCTTCTCCCTGTCTGTCTTCACATCATCTTCCCTCTGTGCATTTTTCTCTATATCCAAATTTCCCCTTTCCATAAGGACATTAATCACAGAAAATTAGGGCCCTTCCTAATTTTAACTTCATTGTAACTTGATTACCTCTGTAAGACAAATACAGTCACATTCTGAGCTACTGGAGTTAGGACTTCAATGTATCTTTTGGGAGGAGGGGCATAATTCAACTTGTAACAATGGTTTAACATAAAGTTGACATAGCCATATAGTAAGTTTAATGATCACATAGTAAGGTGACCATTAAAATAGGGCTATTATTTTTATTATATTATTGTCAGCATTCTTCAGCACAGCAGTGTATCTTCTCTATTTTATCCACATTAGTCTTTCCTCCTCAACTGAACTTAAGTTCACTGATAAACAAAGCCAAGTTTTGGGGTACCCGGGTGGCTCAGTGGGTTAAAGCCTCTGCCTTCGGCTCAGTTCATGATCCCAAGGTCCTTGGATTGAGCCCGCATCCATCGGGCTCTGCTCAGGAAGGAGCCTGCTTGCCTTCCTCTCTCTCTGCCTGCCTTTCTGCCTACTTGTGATCTCTGTCTGTCAAATAAATAAAATAAAATAAAATAAAAATCTTAAAAAAAAAAAGAAAGAAAAGCCAAGTTTTATTTATTTACTTTTAGATGATTTTATTAGTCTGCTAGGGCTACTGTAACAGAATACCACAGACTGGGTGGTTTAAACAACAGAAATGTATTTCCTCAGTTTTGGAGGCTAAAAGCCCAAGATCAAGTTACCAGTAGGATTGGTTCCTGGTGAAATGTTTCCCCCTTGATTACATATGGCTGCCTTCTCACTTTGTCTTTGCACAGTCTTTCCTCTGCGTGTGTCTATCCCTAGTATCTCCTCCTCTTCCTAGAAGGACACCAGTCCTATTGAATTAAGTTCTCACCACTATAACCTCATTTACCCTAATTATCTCCATAAAAGCTCTACTTACAAATATAGTCACATTGGGCATTAGGGCTTCAACAAATGAATTTCGGGGTACACAATTCGGTCCATAACAATGACATTCTGTCCTAAGCAGGGGTTTAGCCATGTGGTAGCAATTAATGTGTTCAATTTAGCAAAACATTCACATATTCACTAGAAGAAGAGAAAAGAAGTTCTCGAAAGTCTGTGTGGGGAGGGTAGTAGGAGCATATTCTTCATAAATTCTCTAGTTGAATTATTTTCCTTACATGTCACTACTTTGAAAGACAAATACGATGTGAACTAGATAAAGCAACACCATAGAGTTACCTAAATATTTGCTTCAAGTCTGGTATTGTGCTAAATAAATAGAAGGATCTAGAAATAAAATTTACATTTTCCAACCAATCCCTACATCCTTACTTTGGTGATGGTGAGCAATTTATGGATTGAAAGCAAAGCATAAGACTGGTATCTTTTTTGAGTCTTTCAGAGTAATGCAGTAAAGCTGCCATGTCTTCCCCTCTCACAAGGCTCTTCTTTCCAGGACACCACAATGACTGACCTCCAGAACACTGTCTTCTTATGCTTTGAAAGATACAGGACTGGCCACAACACAAACCCCCAAGAAATCACGATAAAATCCACCTGCATCCTGCATCAGGCTCACCTAGGACTCTGATCAAGTGATGGTGTCCTCTCACAAGTCTTCCAAGTGGCAGACCCACCAGTGTTGGTGCAGTCTGTGAGGAGCTGGGACTATCTCACATTCTTATAACTGTCAGACACTCTCTTGCCTACCTGAGAGCTGGGTGCCAGGAATTCTGTTGTCACAAGTGCCCCATGAGTGGGGCCTAGGCAGTTCAACCTTCAGAGTCTTCGTCAATATATCCCATGTTTGGATGCAGGGGGGAACGAGATTAGAGTAGGTTTTCCAGAAACCTGACGTCTTGTAGAAACCTACTCTTCTCTCATCCTTTCCAAATGCTGTGACCACACCATCAGCCTTTACACATTTAGTTTAAAGTGGGCTATTTGGGCACTTTGTTAGTGGCCCCATAACTATTCACTCATCCACCCTTTTCTTAGCAAATCATTTATCAAAGGGAACAACTGCAAGCTATACCTGGTACCAGATGATGGGAAGTAGAGTTGAACCAAAGAGACTGAGCCTCTGTCTTCAAGAAAGCTATTGAATTGTATGTAGATGGCCTCACTCCAACTAGAGTTGAAGGCAGGAAAAAGGTCTCTGGAGTCTTTTGTATTCCCCCACAGTGGCTGATGCAGGGTTGTGCCCACAGCAGGTGCTCAATAAATAACTAGTGAGTCATGAACCAGATGTCCAGGGTCAGCTTTGTTGCCTGGGTAGCTGCTGATTTACGACTCCATATGGTGACCTTCTCTAACCTTCTCATTGCCTTCTATCCCAACGCTGCATCCTTCTTCCCTCTGCATCTATTCCCTCATTTCTAAAAGCACAAAACGTGCTCCCTTTCCCCTTCTCCCTCTCCATATCCTGATTAACCCAAGTAGAACAGAAAAAGTGAAGGATTTGGGGAGGTTTCTTCCTCTGTATCTGTGGGCTATCAGACAGACTGGCTAAGCTGTTTCTCCCGATGAAATACAAAGTTAAAACCATTCCCAATCACATTAACCATTGTCAGAAAGAAGCTGATTAGTTACAAAGCATGATAATGCAGAGAAAATCCTAATTAAGAGAAACGAGGGAATCTAACACATATCATCAGTCATTGTGCTGTCATCCTTACTCATATAACAAGGGGTGGTTTGTGCCAAGAGTCTGGCTATCGCTTTTGAAAGAGAACTATTTATAATTAGAGTTGTGTTGAATATTTAAAAGTTGCAAAATTACCATGTCTCCAGGGGGAAATGTCTGTGGAACCATGCAACTGAAAATCCAGAAAGATTTCTGATGCATTTAAGAGATTCCAATTTTGTATTAAACAAGGAAAATGGGCCATAGCAATTAAAAGAAACATGCATTTTGCAAAACCATCCAGCTAATTAATTGTCATCTCGAAAATACTACTAAGCTTATAGAGTGATGATGAATTCCACGCTTAATGATTATTTGGTAAATTACAATTTGAGGTTCATTTCTTCACAGATTTTATAGACTATTTAATAAATAGTTCCTCCTATGTCCAGTGTCATTTATCTAGCACCTCTATCTATCCATCCAGAGTACAAGAGAAAAAAATACTAGAAATAAAGCTCTAAGTACCAAAATAGCTATTACAAAGTCCATGTGATTTTATTCACTGGGAGGCCCTCAGGGCCTCATTGAGATACTTATTTTTTTAACTTCATATTATAAAAAATTTCAAACTATAGAAAAGTAGAGAGAATGGTATAATGACCCACTCTACCCATCACACAGCCTGGACAAATATCAACTCATGGCTAATCTAATTTCCTCAATACCCTATATACTTCCCCTCTCAACCAGATTATTTTGAAGCAACTGCAAGAGGTAAATTTTCATCTGTGAATATTTCAGTTTGTACTTCTAAAAGATAAGACTCTAAAAAACCTCCCATGCAAATGACAATTATTACACCTAAAATAATACTATATTATTATTATAAAATAACAGCTACTTTTCTACTCCTTATGGACACAATTGTATCAAGCTTGCATATGTAGCTTTCTTTCCTTTAATAGGCTTAGAGGAGCAAATTAGAGGGCAGCAGGGGATGGAGATGAGAAGGTAGGCCATGTAGCCAGCTACCAGCTAAAAAATGTAATTTCCTTAAGCCTTAATTGTTTCCAACATAAATTTGGTTGATATAATGGTTAAATTAGAGATGACATAATATATGTGAAGAATCCAATACAGTGCCTTGCACACACTTAAGGGTGCAAAGTCAGCTCTCATACTTAAAATGCTTAAAACAAAAATATTATCAGCAGTAAAGAAGTAAATTATCTGGAGATTTACATAAATAACCCATTAAGGACCACCTTGTTTTTAAACCAGCAAACGATAATTTATGAGCACATTTTATGTAACTTAGTAGCTTTTGATGCCACTACTGAGGGCTCACTCTCTTCTCTTGACTTCTGTGATGCCAAGAAAACCTTCTGGCGGCTCCTTCTTAATCTCCATCGAGGGTGCCTTCTTGATACACCATCATTAAATGTTCAAATTCTTCAAAGCCTAGTCCTAATTCTAGCTTGCTTTCTTTTCCCCTCTACCTTCTCAGTAGTTTTTTGTTTGTTTGATCAACTTCCATGGCTAAAAACACCATCTAAATGCTAGCAACCCAAGCCAGACCTTACTTCTCAGCTCTAGACTTTATAACCAACTCCCTGACAGACATCTTCACCTGAATGTTTCATAGCATTTCATGAAGCTGTTGATAAATTTGTTCTTACCTACCTCTGTTTTAGTTTTCTTTTGCTATATAATGAATCACTTCAAACTTAATGGTTTAAAAAGAAAAGTGTTTTTTCGTGATTTTGGATGGTTCTACCACTCCATATGGGGCAAATAGGGTTTATTGGGAGGATTAAAAGTTCTAAAATGCACATGGCTGGTGGCCAATATTGGCTGCTGGTGGGAAGTCAATGGAGGTGATGAGCCACAGTTCGGTTCTCCTCCCCGTGAGCTTTTCCACATAGCTGCTTGGGCTTCCTCGCAAATGGCAACTGGATTCCAAGCACAAGCATTCTAAGAGACAAAGGCAGAGGCTGCAGCTCTTTGAAGATCCAGTCTCAAAAGCTGTACAGCATCACTTCACTTTTACTGTGTTCTCTCAGGACAGAGCTGGTCAACGGACCAGCCCAGAGTCAAGGGGAGGAAAAAGAGTACAGTCACACTACAGAAAAGCAAGCCAGATGGGAGATATTTTTGCAGCCATTTTTAACAACAAAATTTACTACATTCTCTGTAATTGTATTCTTCCTCCAGAGTTCCCCTTCTCATAAATGGTATCACCATCTACCCAGAAGCTTCTAGTATGATTACCCTCCTTGACCCTCAACCTCTATGTTTCTTCAATCACTGAATGTTGCTGTTTTTACCTCTAACGTTATGGATATATTTCCTTTTCTCTATATTCACTGTCACAACTTAGTCTAAACCATCATCATCCCCTGTCTGGAATCCTGAAACAGACTTTCAATGGTCACTCCATTTCTAGGTTGGCTATCTTTACTCCCTTCTTTCTAGAATGGAAAGAAAGAGCAGCCCTCCCATTAAAACTTGTCTGTACCTTTTCACTGCTGTTAAGTAAAGTTTAAATCGTTAACCTAGCCAAGGAAGTCCTGCATGAACTGCCCCACCCCCATACACACAATCATTCCCTTACAGTGGCCTATTGTATTTTCCAAATAAATCACAGTATTTCCTGTATCAAGCTTATGCCTGTGCTGTTGTCTTTATCTAAAGTGCTCTTCTTCCCACTCTTGACCCAGCTAATCCCCTCATCTCTTTCATGTCACAGCTAAAATACCATTTCCTTGGGGAAGCTTTTTCTAACCATTTATATGAAGGTAAGTCACTATTCCACACTCTAACAGTATGGAGTGCCATTAATTTGTAGTACCTATCATAACACAATTAAAGAATTTTTCACTAAATTAGAGTTGATTCTGGTCATTGACAGCACTTATGTTCTATAGAGTCATCAAGAACACTAAATTAGCAAATACCGAAGCGTGGCTCCCAGGGGAACTATGGGGTTAGGTTCCTGCAAGTCTCTGGTCATTACATTTTCATCAGCTGCTCAATACATAATCTTGTTTTATGGTTGTGTCTGTTTAAAGATACCTCATTTGCTGTATGTTGTTGATTCATTAGCACTGAAATCAGGGTCAATGGCACCATAATCATGATGGAAGGAAGCTTATCTAATATGTTAAGGCACTTCACAGACTTCTTGTGCTTAGAAACATTAGACTGCATGTTAGCACTAAGCCTGAGGGATATTTTAAACAGAAAACTCACCAATAAAATACCAAAAAGGTAGCAGTAAATCCACCATGAAAAGGATACTTTTTTACAGGATACAAGCTGAAATAAGAAGGTTAAGTCTTACTTAACATTGGCTGGGAACACTGGGATTGAACATCTCAAATTCTTTGCTGCTCTGTGCATGTCTGCAAATGACCCTGAAAATGCTGTATTGATCTGGGGGGTTACAAATGTGTTTTAGTGAGTAGATGAATTTGCAAATATGGAATCTGGGAATAATGAGGGATCAACTATCCTAGTTAAATGGATGCTTCCCTTGCTAAGCCATAAATGTCCTGAGAGTAGAGGTCTTATCTGCCTTATTCACTACATCCTATCGTGTCTGACATATAGTAGGTACACAATAAATATGTGTCCAATTAACTAACTTATTTGATTTTACCTTTCCTTTCAGGATACAAAATTCAATTCTTAACCTTAATTGCCATATAAAGAAACAATAGGACTAGCTTGGCAAGACTAAAAGGAATATATAAAGACCAAAGTGAGATGATCTTTTGTTAAATTTGAGTAGGCACTTCTATAACTGGGCTGCTGAAGAGAAGCTGGGTATTGGTGAAAATTGAGGGATAAGAGAGCCTGACCAGGCATAGAACTGGCTCTTAGTAGAGTAGTTGACAACTC
This sequence comes from Mustela nigripes, assembly GCF_022355385.1. NCBI lineage: Eukaryota > Metazoa > Chordata > Mammalia > Carnivora > Mustelidae > Mustela > Mustela nigripes. Next base: position 45,693,830 of record NC_081558.1, read on the forward strand.
AAAGTGCAGGTACAAAGCATAGAATCTCTTTTGAAATTGTGCCTGGGGCAAAGCAGTCCTCAGGGAAGGGTAAGAGAATCAATTAATAAAAAATTAGATGGGCAGATATTTGAATGACTAAGGAAAACAGACAACCGAGGTGACCAAATTTAATCAGCATGATACAGTATCCTTTGTCTAAGTGGTATCAAATGCCTTCGGTCAAGTGCACAGTGAAAAAAAAATCACTTTGGATGAAAACTCTATTCACAAGAAAAACACAGACAGTGGTCTTGATTATCTGTGTATGATTTAGCTCCTGGGAAGAGAGAGAGCACAATTTAAGCAAGGTGTCAAGGCCTGACTTTGCAGGTTGGATCCTTCTTTTAAAATTTAAATTAACATTAAATTAACATATAATGTAGTATTTGTTTCAGGGATGCAGGTCTGTGATTCGTCAATCTTACACAATTCACAGCACTCATGGATCCTAAACAAGTGGTAGTCCCAGTAAAGAATGAGTGATTAGGGAAGGAAATCAAAGCAAAGTTACAGCCATACATCCTAGGCCATCACAGGGAGAGCAGGACCTGTATCCTGTGGTGAAACAGACTCTAAATTCAACAAGTCTAATTCCAAAGCCTGCTCTTGGCTTGAGCTAATATCATTCTGCTCACTCTCACAGGGATTGAGTGAGTTGAGCCTGTGGTGGGGCCCATAGGCGATGGCAGCTGAAAGAGACTGGTGAACAAACAGGTTTCCCCTTTTGAAAAATTCCATAGCATTAACTGAACAAAAGACTGAAGGACCGACTTTGAAAGATTTAGAAGATAACATTTATTTCAACTGAGAGTTATTGAACACCCATTAGGTACCAAAAAACAGGGATGTGGAATTGAGGAAAGATTAATGCAAGATGAACGTGTCCTTCATCAAGTGTGTGAAACTTCAGAATGCAAGAAATAGCCAATTACGCTAATTTCCTAAGAGATTCCAAAAGACTACAAAGGTTGATGATTTTCTAATTAGCATCCATAGGACTATTGCACAGAAAATCATTTCAAGATATACTAACGGTCCTTGAGAAATAGAAAAGGAATGGAAAAATGCATTGAATGAAAGCTCAGTCAAATCAAAGGAAAGGTGAAAATTCTAAAATATTCCATGGGATTCCATGTGGATGCATATGCACAATGCATATCTAGATTACATAGGTAAGCACATGTAATTGCAGGGTTTGCCCTGTAAGCACTGACAGACACCTGAACAGTCCCAAAAAGAGAACACGGAGCAATTTATGCTACAGAGCTAAGTCTGATTTTCCTTACCCTTACTCAGTCTGGAAGTTTAGCCTCACACATGCTGTTTTTGCTCTCCAAAATAACACACTTGAAGAGAAAATCACAACCACAGGAAAACCTCGTGGGTTATGTTCAAGATAACCAACTGAATTTCTTAAGAAGTCCTTCTACTTCTTCATTAAAATAATGATACTTACCTGGAGTCATTTGGCCTTTAGCAACAGGTCTTGGTTTTGAAAATACACCTGAAAAATAGTGTCTTAAGGCAAAAGAAAGGCTGTGGAACTATGGCTTGCACTAGAGTGTTCAGTCCAATGTGAACCCTAAACAAAACAAGAACTGATTTGCAGTCCTTTGAGTCCATCTCTCAGCCTAAGACCATGTATAACATAGCCCCTGGGCTCACACGTGTGTGTGCATGTGTGCACACAGGTAGGCTCTTGCATAACCACAGTCTGATCGTAGGCTATTTCCTGATTTTGACCCTTTGGGAAGTACCAGGAGTTAACAAATGATCTTATGTTGTGATTTCTTTCTGTCCCTGGTGGTAACTGTCTGAAATCATGAGAGACAGTCATTAAGCGTCTTCTCCCTGCTTTTTCCATCTTAAGACTTTTCGCTTCCTCTCTGGCCAAGATCATTCCGGTTCTTTTTCTATGGCTATCTCCCCACCCCAGTTCTCTAGCGGCCAATATCTACTGTAAACCTAAAATGTCTACTGGGACAATAAACGTTGCCAGGAATGTAAGATTCTGGCCAAGGCCCTACAGACCTCGCATACAGAGGACCCTTGAACAATAAGGTTTTGAAGTGTGCAAATGCACTTATTTGTGGATTGTTTTCAATAAATAAAGTACAGTACTGTAAATGTATTTTTTCTTACTTATGATTTTATTAATAACATTTTCTTTCTCTGGCTTCCTTTGTTGTAAGAATACAGCATGAAATACGTATAGTGTACAAAATATATATTAACCAACTGTTCATGCTGTCCTTTAGATTTCTGGTAACCAGTAGCCAATTGGTAGTTAAGCTTTGGGGCAGTCAAAAATTATGCACAGATTTTTAATTGCACAGGGGTCAGCATCCCTAACCAAGACATTGTTCAAGGGTCAGTTGTTCTTAGGGAGGTATGGGCAGAAGATCACCAATGGTGGAAGAAGCAGAAACTTTGGGTAACTTCTTCAAATCCCCTGCCCTTACCAAGACACTGCCTGGCTTCTAAACCCCAACTCTGAGGGCATTCTCCTACCTCTTGAGCACTCTGTCATCTAAGTGGCATATCAAGAAATTAATGCATACTTGAAATAGTCCTCAACCAATGTCTGATCAGAGTTGGTATGTAATTACCCAGTTCCAGGCCTGTTGGGGAGCAAAACTCTGAGGTATGTATTCTTCCCTGGCATCCAGAGTTTCCCCAACAGGACTAAACTCCAGCAGCCATAGTAAATCCGGCTTGATGACTCTCCTTCTTTGCTGTCTGCCTTCCCTTTACTGCCTTCCTTCCCCTATCCCTACTGGAGTTCTCTTTAAACCCCAAATCAATTGCTTATATCAAATCCTGTCTCAGGGTTTGCTCTGAGGAATACAAGGAGAGTCAGTAGCACACAGAAGATTCAACACCGAATGTTCACGACAGTGACACTCAAAGATCTAAGTGAAAACGCCTGGGAGGGAGTGGGGTTCCATCAGAGTAAATTAAAGAGCATTAAGAAAAAGAATGGTGAAGGCAATTCACAAGGCTGCTGAAAATGAGAAATGTTCAAGGGAAATCCTGTAAAATACCATAAAATGAAGTGATCCGCTCTTCAAAGCACTTGAAAAGCAACGTTTTCAGAAAGAACAAACCTGAAGTTCAAGGTTAGAAAGAACAGGAAGGTCTAATGAACAGTTCTAATTAGCATTTTTCCTAGATGGTATTATAAAGGAAAAATTAAGGTATAGGTTTGGTGAAATACAAGCCAATGTCGATTAACCCCCACATACGTTTGCTCACCTCTAATAATACTCCTATCTTATTAAATGGGCCACAACTATTCTGTTGCTGGTAATTAGGTTCAGAGTTTGTGTCACAATTGTAATGGATTATTGATTGCCTCTTAAAGAACTTCATAGCTCCTCAGGCTTAGAATCCATTAATGAATGCTGGAACTGATAAAGTTGAGTTTAATTACATACAGTATGTCTTGTTAGACATTAAACTTGCATTTTTTATTATTATTTTTTTGCTCAGTTGAAATTTTATTTTAAGCCTTCATGAAATACATGTCTGTCTTAGCTGTACTTTATTCTTCAGAAGCCATGGGCATCAGTGAGAATTTAATTTGGAAAAAAACTTAGCACATTTTTCTTTATGATTTATTGTTTTATATAGTAGTAAAGGCATATTTGTGCCTGACTGGGTATTTTCAGGGAGATCTGAAATCTGATTAGGTATTCTCCATCATGAGGGCCTTCTTCCTTCTTCCCCAACTTCCGGCTACAGCTCCATGCCTGGTCACTGCTCTGCTTGAGAGGATGGCATGTGTCATCCCTGTCTTAGAAGAGGCAGCTGTGTGAATGGCACAGGGGTCAGGCTGGCCACAGACTCATAAGTTTGGACAGAAATGAAGCAAAACTTTCACCCCAGGTTCCTAATCTTAGCTTGTTCCAGGTAAGCAGTCACCTATTTGAAGAACATTCTCAATGGGGTCAGTGGGCTTGATGTGAAGCCCCAGGTATTATATGAAACATATTTGCAACGGAAAATACCACTGCACCTTCCCATCTCTTATGACAATACGGTAATAAGGGAAGGAGCTATTTCAACTGGAAGCGCCGTTCTCCCTAGTTTCCAAAACCCAGGTCAGGTCTCTACCTCCATTAAATGTTCCTGAACTACACAAAAGTTTCTCTCTTCCCTGAACTAAAATCTCTTGTTTTCTTTCTATCTCTCATTTGGAAATGAACAATGCATTACAGAGCTCTTGAATGTCATTTTCTTGGAGACAGGGATGACTTCTTCTAAGCTTCCCAAGAAGGCTGACCCCCTTCTTTCTGTTCAAGGGCTTGCACCTTATTTGGAAGTCAAAGGAGGCACATGAAATCCCCCTCTTGGAGCAAGGCATGGGATAGAGTAGGGAGAGAACGTCAACAGAGAATTGCATTTAAAAAATAGGGCAACCTATGAATACCTCTATAATGCCTGAGAGTGTCACCAGTAAAATCCCACTGGCTGATTTTCAACGGCTTCTCAAAGCAACTCTCCTTGTAGACCATTTCCCAAGCCAAAGGCAAAAAGAAAAGCACTGGGATGAATGGATTAAAAAGATGTGATACACACACACACACACACACACACACACACTATTTAGACATAAAAAATAATGAAATGTTGTCATTTGAAACAAAATAGATGGACCTTGAAGATATTATGCTAAGTGAAATAAGTCAAACAGAGAAAGACATTCTGTGTGATTTTACTACAAAACAAAGTAAAACAGAAACAGACTCATAGACACGGGAAACAAACTGGTGGTCACCAGAGGGGAGGCTGTTGGGGGGACGGGAGAAACAATTGGGAGAGGTTAAGAGATACAATCTTCTAGTTATAAAATGAGTAAGTCATGAAGATACAATATGCAACACAGAGAATATAATCAGTAGTATTGTAATAATTTTGTACAGTGACAAAAGGCACCTAGACCTATCATGGTGATCATTTTGTAATATATAAAAATATGAAATCAATATGTTATATACCTGAAACTAATGTAATAGTATATATCAATTATAATTCAATTTTTTAAAGTGAGGGAAAAAAAAGAAAAGGACCATGCACATCTAATCAAAGTTTGACTACAAAAGAAAGCAGTAGCTTAATCAATGATATTAGCATATCTGACAAAAGAGCACATCAATAGAAATAGGGGGTGGTTCACATGGAATATAAAAAGTGAAAAGATTTCGGCAGTATGTATCCAGACCTGTGGAGATACAGTGCCTTCCGCCAGTCTGTTTTCATGCAGTCATTTTAAGGTTGGAAGGGTTATCCTTTAAGACCATCCCCTAGGGCTGGGGAGCCTGAGTGGATTAAGCCTCTGCCTTCAGCTCGGGTCAAGATCTCAGGGTCCTGGGGTTGAGCCCCGCGTTGCATCGGGCTTTCTGCTCAGTGGGGAGTCTGCTTCCCCCTCTCTCTGCCTGCCTCTCTGCCTACTTGCGATCTCTCTCTCTGTCAAATAAATAAATAAAATCTTAAAAAAAAAAAAAAAAAAAAAAGACTATCCCCTGGGGCAAAGGGAAAGTAGAGGTCATGTGTCTCAAATTTTTCAGAGAGGAAACAAATATGTTTAATTGCCAAAAACATGAGAAAAAGTCAGAAAGTTGTGAAATCAACTACATAAATTGTGACCAATGACTCAGTGCTCTATCTGAAGTTCTGCAATTGAAATATTGTTAAACTTATTACCAATATAGAAAACAAATAAAGAAACCTTATCATTTCAGAAGAATAAAACAGATATGTAATTCTACTACTGAGCCATGCAGACACATCTCCCCTATATGGTCAACCCCATATTCTCCTAGGATTTTGATTCTAGGATCAAAAACAACTTTAGGAATGTAATTTAGCTTCCCACAGTGGGTCTGCTTCCAGGTGCATTGTATTTAAGGTGGTTTTCTCCATAACTAACTCTTTTTTGATCTTCATGAAATACAATTTCCTCTAGGATGCCTTCCCCTGACCAGGCATTTTAACAGCTCTTACACTTCCCTTATAACACTCAGTGCACATAAAATTATGGACTCATAGTCTCTTCTCCACACATTGTAATCTCCTTGAGTCTAGGGTCTTTATTTAAAATTAATTTTAAATTAATTTATTTTTTAATTTTAATTAATTTATTCATTTGAGAGACAGAGAGAGAGCAGGGGGAGGGGAAGAGGCAGAGGGAGAGAGGGAATCTCAAGCCGACTCCAGGCAGAGTCTATCGTGGAGCTTGATCCCAACTGTGAGATCCTGACCTGAGCCAAAATCAAGAGTGGGACTTTTAATGACCTGAGACAGCCAGGCACCCCCAAAGGCAACAACTTTTTATAGGATGACCATCAATTCTGGTTATCCCAGGTTGGGCAGGTAGGGAGGGGGGGCTGCTAGAGGGAGGAATTTCAGTGCTAAAAATGGGAAAGTCAGAGAAACTAAAGTAGAACAATTTGATCATTCTATTGGGCATTGCTATTTTTAAAATACCTACCATGTCTAAAAAATACTTTCCAAACATGTAAATAAGGAAAAGGTACATGTCATGAGGAAAACTTGTACATAAGGGAAAGGTGAAAAAAGCACAGTACATAATTGTTTGCACACTATTATATCTCTGAAATACACTGAAAGGAAAAATAAAAGTACTTACTGTGACTTCATGAGAAGGTCACGGTTTCATGAATTTTTACATGAAAAACTGTTTTTATAGTTTTTAAGTTGATGTAATACTGGTCCTTTCAAATTCCAAATCCTATCCTACTTTTCTTTGAAATTTTTCCAGAACTTTCTGGAAAGAAATAATTTTTCCTCTCTTAATTCTTTCACAATAGGTCCCAGGACACTTTTTATCATATTCCATTTTAATGAATTGTTATCATTGCCCCCACTTCTATCACCTGTTTGTCCAAACTGCTTATCTAGGATTGAGTCCACACTACTCAAGGACAGCCATTATGTTTTCTATTGCTTAAGGGTCTCCTCCAGTGCTTTACAACCCCTCTGTGAAACAACGGCTACCCAGCCCCCTCCAGCCCTGCCTGGGGAAACTTCCATAATCTAGAAAGCTGCAACCCAGGGCTAGTTGATCCTGCCTTGGTGTGAAACTCAATCCACTCTGAAGTACAAAGAAATTCTCATGCAAATGACTGGGCCATTCCTTCTATAATTCCCTCCCTCAAAAGTGTTTATAGGCCCCAGGGCAGCCATTGTGAGCAGAGTCTCTGTAAATCAGTAGGCCAGAGATATGCTGAGTGGAGGCTGAACACCAACCTGGCTCTGCAGTTTACTTATGCTTCAGTTCTGTCCAGAAGCAAGAAGCAGTCTGCTTTTTTGGATGAGGTGGAGGAGAAGCGGGCCAGGAGAGAGAGCAGCAGGTGTTTCTAGAGGCAAGAGGAAGTCTGGTCAGAGAAATACACTGCCATTTCTAAGTTGATGCCAGTTGTAAAATTTAGAGTAACAAAGTTCTGGAAGCTAACTCGGGGCTTCAAAACAAAAAGCAAAGTCATATGCAAAGGACAGAAACAATTACTGATGACACACTCAAGAATAAGGGAGAACAGAGAGGGGGTATCCTTACCCTATTAAATTACTGGATACAATTCATAATATCACAGCATGAATGCCCTATTAAAAAAAAAAAAAACCTAAATGCAAATGACTTACAAAATTGCATTCCTGAGACAATGTGGTTCTTTCCCCTAATTGGATTTTGCTTTATTTGTACAGAGCGGAGGTACTTTGCTGTTATATTTTAATTTTATCTGATATGGCAAGCATAAAGAGGGACGCATTCTGTATGATACTGTAGTGGTGGGCACAGGTCAGCATAAATTTGTCTAAACCCACAGAATGTACAATACCAAGAGTAAACCCTAAGTTCAACTGTGTAGGGACTGTGGATGATTATCATGTGTCAGTATAGGTTCATCAGCCATAACTAAGGCACCACTGTGGTGCTGGATATTGATAGTGGGGGAAGCTATGCATATGTAGGTGAAGGGGGTATAAAGGACATCTCTACCTTATGCTCAATTTTGCTGTGAACCTAAGAAGTCTTCTTTAAAAAATAAAATCTATTAAAATAAAAATTTTTTTGAAAAGAAGAAGGGGAGGTGGGATACAGCAGTGAGAGTGAGTCCTATTTGGAATGTTCTGTGGATTCTCTGGACCGTCCTCTGCTTCATTTGGCCCACCCAAATCCCCTCTGTCATTCAGTACCCAACACAGCACCATCACGGAGCTTCTCCACAATTCTCACACACAGGCTTTGGTGTATTCCTTGTGGAGTCACTGTTTTCATTGTCCTGATGCTGCTTATGGACCGGGTCTCTGATTACCTTGTGTGAGGCAGAGAGGTCTGGAAGAACACCCCTGACCAAGAATCTCCTGGTGAGATCTGAGTCCTCATTCATCTCTAGCATTAACTGGGTTGAGATTTAAGGAAATCACTAAAGCCACTAACTGTTTCCTCTGACAAGGGAAAAGATCGGAAAGATCGGAGTAGATCAAAGTTTGCCGAGGTGTTTCAGTTGCTCCTCAAGAAACACTGTTACATTGGTCTTTTTAAAGCAGGAACATCTCAAGAACACTTACACATTAAAACAAAGGCTTAATCTTCACAAGCAATTTACAGTATATAGCTTTTCCTATGCTTAGTGGACCATGCAGCATCTTATAGGCTTGAGACCCAGTGCAAAACTTTCTGAAAGATATTGAACCCCATTTCTGGGGTGTCTCATAGTCCTAATAGAAGAAGTGGCTACCTTTGTGTTGTCATTTAACTCATGCCTTTTTTTTTTTTAACTATAAATCATGTAAAAATATGTCTTATTATATATGGGATTTTTAAATATTTCCTCATCCTCTCCATATACAGACAAAAATTAAGTATACTGTTTAACCAAACTGTCTCAAATATTGGAACTTGCAAACCTCTTTATTGCCTAGAGGAGGATAAATTATTCCTGAGGCATGCTTAGCCAAGAGGCCAATGCAGCTGGTAACCTCCAGGAACTTGGAAATAAAAATGGTAGACAGACTATCCCCCATCAAACTCTCCTTCACTGCCATTCAATAACTTCTTCAAGCCCAATCAACAGCACATTTCTTGCCAACAATCATGAAATGTCCCAGGAAAACCTTTATTCATCGTCATCTTCTGCTACAGAAATGTGAGAAACATTTTTTTGAAGTATCACCAGAAAATATGTTGGTGTGCAAAGGGAAATATTGTGGAAAGCAAGATTCTAGTCACCCATAAAAATGAGTTGGGCTGGGATCGCCTTGCAGATAATCTTCCCAAAGGTCATATTATTCTCCAGCCAGACAACCTGAGCCTTGTAATCTCATCTGCTCTCACAGCCACCCTCCTGTGCGGTGGGTGGCTTGGGGAGAAGCCTCACGCTCTACTTTATCATTTTTCTCATGTAGTTGTGTCTTGCCTTTCCAATTGGATCACGTGTGTCTTTGGTTTTCACAAATGGGAAAATGGGAGTGAAGTTAAATGTTTATGGAAACCGTTCTTGCTTCTTGTGTCTGTGTCTGTATTATTGTTAGCCACTTACCTGTCCCCCTAAATAACAAACCCATCTCTCATTTTCACCTGTATAAATCCTACCCATGATCTAATATGCACTTCACACAGTGCTGTTTTGACGAAGCACTTTTCAATCTAAACTCCAAAGCATTCTGCCTTCATTATGAAACCTGCCATATCTCATTTTCCCTGTCAATATCTATACAGTTTTCTTGTTTCTCACCTAAATGGCACACTCCTTGGAGACAGAGTGTCTTACTCATCTGTACTCTCACATTCTACTTGTTGAATTTGTTGAAATGAATTGAGCATATGAGTCTGTACCAGCTGTTTCTGCATAATAAACCACCCCCAAATCAGTGCTCACAGCACAACTCAAGTCACCTGAAAGCAATGCGTAAAGGGATTGTGGCTACTGAGCCATCTACCACAGAGTTTCTCCTTTCTGCAAGTCTAAAACTGTTGCACATACTCCCTTTACTTGCTCAGCCACTACTTCTCTCATTCTCCTCTTTCATGAGGCACCAAGTCCAGGTTGCTGCTGAAAATATGTACCAGGCATGGGAATTGGAGGACGTGTGAAATGGGAACAATCATTCGTCCTCTAGAATCCAGTGTCTAGCTGAACACATACTTGAAATGTCTAATTCATCACTTTTTTGTTGTTCCATCACATGTGACTTAGAATTAGGAATCATCAACTACTAAAGCCAAGACTAAACTTTAAGTTCATCTAATCAGGGCTGTAAACTGAAATGCCTCCAGGGACCAAATAAGTTAAATGAATAAAACTCAGTTTAAACCAAGACAGACTGGGGGATACTGTGAGAGACTGGTCGACAACCATCTTAACTAAAGACATTAAAATTCTTGCTTTAAAAAGAGAAAAACGAATATATAAAATACACATGCAGACTGAGTTCAGATCCCAGGCCTCCATGTTGCCGTATCTGATACTAGACCAGCTCTCACTTTACAGATGGGAAAGTAAGGCCCAGAGAAGTTAAAACATTTTTCCCAAGGTGCCCCAGCCGGAAAGCAGCAAAACGAGACTGGGCTCCGTGCAGGTCTCCTGCGACTTGGCGCTGCCTAGAGTGTAATTTTGAAAGTTTTCATCCTGATAGGAGAGCTAGATTCAATCTCTTTGCAAAGAGTTGCCTCATGGGTTTTGTCAGAACAGAAAAAGCTCTCCTGGAAAACAGCTGTCTCATGGGAGTGACTGCCTGGGTCAGGTTTATGAAAGGAACGACAATTTGATTTGCGGCACTCACCCGTGGGAGCCCAGTTGTACCTGCTGCTTCCTCATGGCAGGCAGGAGGCTGAAGTGAAGCAGACAGAAGCTGCTGTGCTGATTAAAGCCACTGGCCTGGGCACAGGCTGTGTTTCCAGACAGCCCAGAAGACATCTCTGACTTGACCTTCTGGCCCAACAGAAGATACTACCTGATGGCAGCGAAATGGCTATACAGGACAATGGAGAGAAATGCAACAAGACTCAAATCACCCATGACTAGGAATTGATGTTTTTACCTGTTTTACCCCCTTGCTCCGGCTGGTCTGATTATTTTTCCAATTTTAAAATGTCCTGGTTTTCTCATCCTTGGCCCTGATGGGGAAAGGGTTTTATTTTCAGGAAAGAAAAGGAGAAGTCAGTGTGGGAAGAGTGAGGAAGGATTTGTAAATCAAAGGAAAATGTTTCAACAGAAAATTATACCCCAAGTGTCTTAGTTCATTTGGGCTGTTAAAATAGAACCACAGACTGTGTGGCTTATAAACAATAAATAAATTATAAATATAAATTAAATGCATAAATAATATAATTATGATAAATATAAATTATAAATGCATTTCTCACAGTTCTGGTAGTACAAGATCAGGGTACCATTGTGATCAAATTCTGATGACGACCCTCTTCGGGGTTGCAGACTGTCTTATTGCTATGTCCTCACAGGGCTAAAGGAGCAAAGGAGATTTCTGGAGCCTCTTTTATAAGGACACTAATTCCATTCATTAGGGTTCTACCTAATCATCTCCCAAAGGCCCAAACATCCAAATCCTATCATATTGGGGATTATGTCTTAACATATGAATTGTGGGGAGACACAAACATTCAGTCTGTAGCAGCACGTGTATGCAGAATTACAAATCACAATTTGGCCTGCCATCTGGCTTCAGGAGGAGCTGTTGGCTTTGCTGTGACCCTCTCAGAAAGAGCCCTCCAGGCATCTCTCCTTGACAGTCCCAGAAGAGATGCCCTTGGACTAAGCTTGCATGTCCCCTCAAAGCTAGCATCTCTGCTCTTGTCCCTGCCGAATTCTCAAGAGATATGTATCGATGAAACTGGTAGATAAGAAATTGCTTTATTCCAATTTTTTTTCTAGCATAAAAAACACAAACACACAAGTTTTGATTATAACACATGGAGGTAGTAATTAAAAGATTGGGCACTGGGTGCATAAAATAGAAAAAAAACAGGAACAACAAATGAGCCACTTAGAAGTGGATTTTAAAAACCAAACTTATAGCCCAGACAGGCAGTGACTCCTTTTAACAAATACCAGCATAATCAGGATGCCTGGCAGAACTTCCAAGCCTGGTAGAGAACTTCACCATGGTTTTTCAAAAATGAATGAAAGTGCTTGGTTGATGACTGTGGTCTATCTGAGCTAATTATAGAAAAAAAAAAAGATTAAAAAGGCGAACAATTTCAGGATAGGTACTGCCTCTGAATATTTTCAGAAATATGTACACCCAGGCAGTATCAGTTCCAATTTCTACCCTTTGGTTGCACAGCCTCTATTCCACAGTGCTTTTAAAACGTGACACTTGGTACACATCAAATGAAAAACAGAAGTGTGCTGTACAGGTGGTCAGGAAGTCTAGCCCCTCTTCTGGTTCTGTTAAGATTTGGATCTGTGATCTGCTCAGTCCCAGATTTCCTCATCTGTAAAATGAGAAATTTGAGTATCAATTTATGAAATCCTTTCAAGTTTGGTAGTTCCATTGTCAGTAATTTGGACACAGTGTTTATTCATGTACTCATTCATTTGTTCACGTTTTTCATTCATTCAAATGGCATATTTTATTGAGCCCTACTCCATATACAGCATTGTACTGGTAACTAAGTATAAAGTGGGAAACACTACAAACAAACCCTCGGTCCTCACACGGAGATTCCATTCTAGACCGTGAGATAAGTGATATAAAGCTGAGTAAGGAAGCAAGATAACTTCAGATTGGATTGAGGCACGATCCCCAGGATAAGGGAAAGGATCCAGGCGATCTGTTAGACAGGAATCAAAGTTGGGATGGGTAGGGAAGACCTAGAACAACAAGTGGTCAAAAGTCCTGGGTACAGCTCCCAGCTGGGCTACAAATTAAATATGTGACAGTCGCAAAGTCTTTTCCCTCTGTATACCTAAATCCATTTCTTATTGCTGCCAGGAAAAATTGCCACAAATTTAGCAGCCTGAATTAACACAAATAGGTCAGAAATCCAACATGGGTCTAACTGGGCTACAAATAGGTATGGGCAGTGAAGTTTTTCTTTCTGGAGGCTCTAGGGGACATTTTGTGTCTTTGCTCATTCAAACTGTCGGCAAGATTTAGTTCCTTGAGTTTGTTGGACCAAGGTTCCTATTATCTCGCTACCTGTAAGGGAGAGCCAATCACAACTCATTCAGGACTTAAAATTCTTTGGCTAGACGTTCCCTTCCTTCATCCAGCCTTGAAGTCAGAAACCACTGGTGGTGGTCTTCTCACACTGCTTCTCTCTGATCTACTCTTCTGCCTTTCTTTTGGACTTGTGTGATTAGAATGAGCACATCAGCGTTAACTCAGGATAATCTCCCCACCATAAGGACCTTAACTTTAACTATATTTGCAAAGTCTCTTTTGTCATATAGGGTAACATTTTATAGGTTCTGAGGATTAGGACATGTACACCTTTGAGGGGCCATAATTTTGCCTAACATAATGCCCCAGTTAACTTACCAGTAGTTGAAGGCACTGAACTAAAGCTCTCTCAAATCCAAACTGTCATGACTCCTTTTGCTCCTATGTTTTGCTCCTATGTTTCTTTTCAATAGTAACTCATTAAGAATTTTGCTCAAAGTCAAAGAAAAATCTCTTGTTTGAACACAGTGCTTATTTCATCCAGGAGAAATAGTGGAGAGTGAGTTATGATGTCACGGCTGTAAATACTAGGCAGTCTCAAGGATGGAGTAGGGAGCATGCTGAGGGTAGACCCCTGAAACTAGTTGCTGAGGCGGCCCTGTGTTATGTAGCTGCTTATGATCCTCCTGAATGTGATAAAATTGAATCACTTCTGTCGCAGCCACATTTTACCATCAGGCAAGCAAGTCAATGTGATGCATTGTTTAAAGGGAAAGAAATGCAGAGTTTCCCTAGGTATTCCTCTGAGTATGGACCCCAGGTGAGGTGACCCAGTCCCATGTCTGCTTCCTGAAATGTGAGGCTACTAACAGGCTTCATTGTGCCCACGGAAGCATGTGCACACATACCTAGAGGAAGGGATTTCCTACTTGGTCCAGCTATCGTTGGTTTCTTTGCAACCCTGTTCTTAGATAGTGTAAGAATTCCAGCAGTGCAGTAAAGAAATGGATATTTTCTACTATTGTCTTTTTGTCTTTTCAGGGTGAGAGAAAATCACACCAGTGGGGGATAGCAACAATAGGAACTCTGGTATAGAGGCAACCTTGCGGGTACTAAAGAATCTGCACATGCATCTGGACCTTAAGAGGGCTTTCCCAGAAGCAGGGATGGGTCCTGATAAATGAGGGCTCTAATCTCAGTGGTCTTCCTTGGTATTCACAGCTTGCTTTGAGCAGAAATGGCTAGGAATAGAACCACAGCCTAGAGGTAGACGGGTCAACTGGTCTATTCAGGGATGAAAGCCTAGAGTTTGGATCCCAAAACACCATTTGAATAGAAGTCCCTTGAGAAGCTCAGTCATTTCCACAAGCTGCTAGGTGAGTTTGACAATTTCAAACACTCTTATTGTATAGCTCTTGCACTCTGTGATTTGGGACTTGTAGCCTCTAGAACTGAATACAAGTTTTGTGTGTATTGAAGAGGATTACTCTCCTGGCAAAGTGATTGATCTTTTTTTGAGGAGAAAATGGATGACTACTCTACAGGGCAACAAGGAAGACGATGTCTTCAACCAGAGGATTCACTGACTTTTAGTACCTTTTAGTGCCCTCTCAGTAATGGTCAATGGAACACTGCAGCAGTCTACTGAAGACAGGGCCAGAAAAGACTCAGACCCCAGGAAGACAGGTTTGGGCCACGCCACTTGGTAAAGAACCCTATCCATTTTAGGTAGTCACAGAAGATAAAAGTGGTCTTCAGTGGGTGTTGGAAGACAGAAGTTACTGAAACAGGAGTGCTAAAACCAAGTTTTACATTAATTGTTTCTTTCCCTCCCCCTTTAAGTACTAAGAAATGGTGGTGGCTAAAATTTTATATTTTGGGGTGGGAGTCTATCAACAGTGCTATCATCCCATGATTAAATGAAATATGATAAAATGAAATATATTGTATGGGTACATCAATTTCTCATCAAGAAGAACAAGAATGGATCCTGAAAAGCCAAAGAGGTGGATGGTGCTGGAAGTTTGTGTTTACTTCTCCAGATTTCCTCTTCAGCCCTCCCACCCTATTTTGTTTCCTGGGAACTGAACAGTTCTAGACGGTGTCAGAGAACTCCTTTACCCTAGGGCTGGGTGTGACCAATGGGAAGCAGCTGCAAAAGAGAAGATGGGAGGAGGAAGGTGAGGTTGGGGTTTGTATTCCTTGGACCCCTGCAGAGTCGATTAAGCACCACAGCTCTGACCCCAGAGTTGCCTCTTACTACTACAGTTACATTTTTACAGGTTCTAGTAATTGTTTCACGCTCTTGCCTCTTCAGATCTGACTGAGTATTAGCAGCTCATAGCTCTTGCTAGTGCTGACATGCTTCACCCGACCTTTCTGGTTTTCCTTAATTGCCCAAGTTCTGTAAATAGTTCTTCCCTCACATATATTTCAAATACCCTGTCTAAATGTGAAATCTATTTCCTGTGGAGAATCTAAAGGACATAAGCACACAGTAGGCAAAATATTAAACATTAGATATCATTTTTTCTTCTACCTCTTAAGTTTGAAACATTAAAAGTTCCAGGTAGAAGAGAAGTCACTGTCTCAGAAAATGTTGCCAATATTATATTCCCATATGGCAATTCAGTCCTAATTTTGATGAGAGGGTAAAATGAAAATAAATGGATCTTCTCAGAAAAAAATTCTTATTTTGCAAATTATTAAAGAATATAGAGTTTGGAGACAGATGATTCTGCTTTATGTCTTTTAATAGGATTACTGTGTGACCATAAGCAAGTCATTTAACCTCTCAGCATCTTCATATATAAAGTGGGAATTAATAATATCTAAATCATACCACCATTATACAGTTCAAATAAAATAAAATAAGCACAAGTGCTTTGTAAGCAGTAAACATCTTAAATATTAGTTGCTAATGTTATTATGTTTCACAGTTCTTCAAGCAAGGGTAAATTGAGGGTGTTCATTAATTTTGATTAGCTGTCATTGTCTGGTATTGCATATTCATGCCATTGCTGGATTAATGGCTGCTTCCTGCCCCCCAACATCCTGCAAGCTTCCTGAGAACTGGGACTAAGTCTTTTGGATCACTACTGTCTTTGTGGTTTCTTGTCCATGACTGGCACTTAGTAAGTACTCAAATACTCAAGAATGATTTAAGGACTGAGAGAGAGCCAAAAAACAGGGAGAGAGGACAATGGAAGTTAGGAAGAATGGAAGGAAGATCAGAGCTTGGGAAAAGGGTAAAGTGCAGTACAAATGTTATTCCCTAAACTAAAGCCGAATGTTACTTGTAGCCTAATGCTATACTTCCTAAGAGATAGTTTAAAATGATAACAATGAAAATAGGGCGCCTGGGTGGCTCAGTTGGTTAAGCCATGACCTTTGGCTCAGGTCATGGTCCCGGAGTCCTGGATCGAGTCCTGCATCAGGCTCCCAACTCTGTGGGGAGTCTGCTGCTCCCTTTGACCAGAATTCTCCCCTCTCATGCTCTCTCTCTCTCTCTCAAATCGATAAATAAAATTTTTAAAAAATTATAACAATGAAAATAACAGCTAATAATTATTGCCCAATAACTATTGTGTATCATGTACTATTAATTTTTAATATTAACTCTTCGAACAGTTGTATGAAAGAGTACTATTATTATTTCCAATTTACACATGAGGAATCTGAAGTTTGGTTAAGTGTGGTTAAGTAGCTTGCCCAAAGTGACACAGTAAGTAGTGGAAATAAATGAAAGACTCATCTAGACAATCCAACTCAGAGCAAGTACCATACTATTCCACATTCACTTTTATTTTAATTTTTAGCCCAAAAAGTACTAGAAAAAAAGTACAGTGAAGATAAATTACTGAAGGCAGATTGTGTTACAGCAAAGTAAAAAGAGGCCTACGAATTCCTCCTCCTAGAAAGCATATCTTACAAAAGGAAAGAGGGAAAAGTACAGTATAAGGACAATGGATAGAAGATACTGCAATATGCTACCAGGCTCCTTTCATATCAATTCTATCAATAAATTATTTTTGCAAATATTCAGTAAAAAAAAAAAACAAAAAACAACACACACACACACAAACAGGTGTTATTTAAAGACATGGCCGGGAAAAATGACAAATGTCATACAACTTCAATTTTTCTCAGGCATGCAAGTTTTAGCTGAATAAACATAAAAGAAATAAATCTGCATGGTGCAAATGTGGGGGAAAAAATATCCAAGACCTATGTCAGCAATAATAAAAGGCATCTACTGTTCTAAAACAGTCAGTTCATTGTAAATGGATACCCAGACAGAGAGAGAAATGCATGTTGGGAAAGCCAAGAACCTCATCGAGTTAGTTCTAAACTGTCAGCATTGAGGTAGAGGCAAACTCCCTGGAAAAACAGTTCCTAAAAGGACTGCAAGATAAACTAAATAGAGAAACCCTAATAAAGACACACTGTTTGCTTTTGTCCTTCTATCTATGATTAGCAGTAATTCCAGATCTCGGCCTGATTTTCAAATATTAATTATCCTCTGAAAATTCTAGGAAGCAATATTTATGTTGTGATTTGAGAAACCATATCTGCACAGCAAACTGTCAGCACAAATCTCATAAGTAAAAGTTGACAAAGAGATACTTTGGGAAAAATAAGGGGTCACTCCAAAATTAATGCATCATTTCCTAAGTTTAGCAATCTCGGTTTAAGACATGCAGCAAGGAGCACTGGGTGCAGTGTATAAATGATGAATTTTGAAACACTGAAAAGAAATAAAATAAAATGAAAAATAAAATAAGCTATTAAGCCTCTTTTTTTTTTTTTAAGATCTTATTTATTTGACAAAGAGAGATCAGAAGTCGGCAGAGCAGCAGGCAGAGAGAGAGGAGGAAGCAGGCTCTCCGCTGAGCAAAGAGCCTGATGCGGGGCTCGATCCCAGGACCCTGAGATCATGACCTGAGCCGAAGGCAGAGGCTTAACTCACTGAGCCACCCAGGTGCCCCTATTAAGCCTCTTTAAAAAAAAAAAAAAATAAGACATGCAGTAAACTGAAGAATTAGAGATTACAGGAATCTTGAAGATCATCTAATCTAGACATGAAATAATAGTGACCCATGGGCTAGATCTGGTCCAGAGACACATTTGTTTGGCTTGCATTTCATTTTTTTTAAATTGAATTAGTTGCTAACATTTAAAAACTGGAAGACTCTAAAAGTTGGAAAAATCTGGATTTCTCTTGAAAATGTGAAAGATTAGATAGCACTATGTCCTTATTCCTGAATGGAAACAATCTGCTGGACTGAGAAGGAGTGATCCCTGTCAGACCAGGAAACTTTCTAGATTGATACAGTCCCTCCCAGGGCTCATTACCTTGCCTTCATTCTATTTCATTCATTTATATTATTGGCCTGGTCTCTGTGGTCTAACATGTCCATTTTACAAATAAATTAGAGTCTATAGTATATAGTGTGATCATTTCCATTTTACAAATAAATTTGAGTCTATATTATATAGTTTGATCAATACTGTAGAAATAGGTACCCTGTTAGGACTGGCTCTAGTACCCAAGACTTGTGGAGTCTGAGCTAAAGGCGTTAACACAGTTTCATTTGCTCTTTACGGTCTAACAAAGACCTATAAACACCCAGAGAATTCAACCTGCTGTGCCCTTAGGACTCTTACTACTTCCTATCTTACACTGCAGTTATTTCTATAGGTTCAATTGGTCCTTAACACATGTATTCACTTAGTAGCTATTGAACATTGCCTTACAAACCAGGTCCTGCTGATACAGCAATGAACACAATTCATTGTGTTCATTGTGGGGAAGACAGACAAGTCTTAGCTCTTCGACTAACCAGCAAGGCTTTAAAAGACAGGATCCAATCAGGTTTACTTTTGAGATAATGTTCAGTGTGGCAGTATAAATATTTAAGTGTCAATAAAATACAGAATAAATAAAGGAATTTTTTTGTTCATTCATTTTCCACAACAAACTAAGAAAGAAGCCTGGTGGATATTATTTCCTTTAACTAACCAGTTAATTATGACATGAGATTAAGTGTCTTGGACATAGTTTACAAGTGACAGAAAGAGATACTTTTCTACCTATCCCTTATGAAAACAAACATCTTTCTGTAAAGAGGTTTTTACCAGCAAGTCACAACTAAGCATAGCAGTACTCTGGTAAGAACACTACTTCCTGTTAGTATATTTCACTTCTACTCTATCAAATGGATTCTAATTCTTGATCAATTTCTGATTAGCTATATGTTTTGGATAAATCACTTAATAATTCTCAATTTCTTCATTTCTTAAATACTAGGTTGGACAAGATGAAGTCCAATGCTCTTCATTTGGATAAAATTCTATAATATTTAGGATATAAAGAAATAACTTTCTCTATGTATTAAAGTAATGCTACAGATTTATTCATTTCTTGTTGGATTTATGCTCTTAATAATAATCTGTCTAGAGCTTATTGTGTGCTAACAGCTTACATAAACTATAGCTAATGTGGCTTCATAATCGGACCGTGATAAATTTAGACAGACTCTCAATGCTGATGCATTTTTAATGGAATAATGATGGTTCCAAGGTGTCGATCCCTGCTTCATAGGATCATCACTGGAATAAAATTATCAGTATCTCATTCTATTGTTTTAACTATCTTGATTACACTTTGACTTACAATGAAAATGAAAAACCTTAAATTACTAAGTTCTTTTTAAATTAGTTTAGTGTACATTAAAGATCATTTCTTTTCATTTTGGAGGTCTTCAGTAGATATCCTTGAAATGTTGCTGGTTTATAACAATGATGTCTTTATTGAATTGCTATAGCAGTACATGAAACCAAAATCCTACTTTAAAGCTATTTAATATTAATATTTTATATGAAAATCAAGAGTTATATAGGCTCTGGAAGTCTTAGAATAGTATGTTTTATTATGCCCAGTGAAATGTTGATGGGTAGGAAACTAGCTGAAGGTTTTTCAGGAGAGCATTTTAGGAGGCTTTTAACCTCCAGGCAATATCTTGGAATAAATCCCACATGTACATATTCCACTCTTATGTCTCATATTCAGTTTTCCTCTTGGTACTTATGGGAAGGGACTATGTAATCCTTAGAACAAAGGAGTAGATGAAATATGATTGTTCTCCAGATGAAAGTCAAGTAATAGATGTCTAGATAGGTATGCGGGCAGTTTCTATGAAAGATACAGCTCATGCTCTCCAAATTAAATATCTTTAAATTAGGCCCTCACTTTTAATGCTCCTAATTTTGTTCACAGGACTTCTAAACAAAACTGTATTAAATTTTTTTGGCACCGTTTTTTATCCATCACCAATCTTTTTAGTTGTCCTCATATTCCAGCATCTTAATTTGATATCCCTAGTAAATACCTAGTTCCTTTGCCATGTGTGACATTATTCTATGATCCTTGTTGAAAATTAACTTATTGACTTCTGCAAAATTCTGCATTTTGAAACTGGACCCAAGGAATTTCACTCAAAAGAAATCTGTCCTTTATTCATGAATTGTTCCAGTCCCACCACCACTGCCCTACTTACAATTAGGTAACAACCAAACATACAGATTAACTGTACTGGCAGTATTATAACTCACCTTTATTCTTTAGCTCACACTGAACCAGAAACAAAGACTCAAATAATTAGCTGGCAGAAATTGGAGACAGAAAAATTTGCTGAGTGTGCTCTTCTGTAAAACACTGGGCTAGAGAGGGGCAGGAGGGATTATAAATATAACTTTGACTATAAGAGTGGAGAAACTGGAGTATTTCAAGTGTGAGGGAGGTAAAAGAACCCCACATGGAGAAAAAAAAAGTGTATTGGGAACTGAGGGAGTGATGACCTCCAGGATCCACCTTATTGATCATTGACTGTCCAAAGTCCCCAACTTCCCCTACTTCCCAAGATCCATATCTGTTATCCCTAGAGAGTGGGGAATTGGTGGGGAAATGGATTCATGACCCAAGATGGGACAGGACAGAACCCAATAGACATGACTCCTGTGAACTAGAGGGGTGCTAAGCATAGCAACATCATTTCATATGCTGTTTCCCTAAATGGCCTTCCCCTTTTCCACCTTTGAGCTTTTGCTCCTGTCTCATACACTTTTATCTTCCCTCCAAAGACTAGGGTGATCACACATCCATTTCCCAGGACACTCCCAATTTATTCCTATTGGATCGGTATAATTATTAATAGGCTCCTCTTTCACTCTGCTCTCTTTCCTGTTGTTCAAGGATGAACAATAAATTATCACCTCAACAGTCCATTTTCATTTTTTTTTAAAGAGAACTGTTTTTTTAACAGATTTTATTTATTTATTTGACAGAGAGATAGAGAGATCACAAGAGAGAGAAGGGGAAGCAGGCTTTCCACTGAGCAGAGAGCCCAATGCGGGGCTCAATCCCACGACCCTGAGATCATCACCCGAGCCAAAGGCAGAGGCTTTAACCCACTGAGCCACCCAGGCACTCCCATTTTCACTTTTAAAGCTGTCTGCATTATTCAATGTAAAGTTTAATTACTACCTTTTACAACGAGTCTTCCCTAATTTCACAAGTTACTATTTCTCTCTTTTCTATGACTTCATTGCTATTTGAAGGGAAATGATAATATTCTGCCTTTATAAAATAGTAACTTGTGAGTATATACTTTCTCTTTCTAGGCTTGTAGGGGCAGGACCACATTCTTCTTTGTAATGTCATCCAAGGTGATTTGTATGTAGATAGCTAATATATATTTGTCA
The DNA here is from genome assembly GCF_022355385.1 of Mustela nigripes. NCBI lineage: Eukaryota > Metazoa > Chordata > Mammalia > Carnivora > Mustelidae > Mustela > Mustela nigripes. Next base: position 45,715,766 of record NC_081558.1, read on the forward strand.
AGTTGGTTTAATATCATATGTAATTTGAAATATCATAATTTTTGAATGTGAAAATTCAGGAACACATTTTCTGTAAAATTAATACTAGAATTAAATTACATGTGCAAATCACTTAGCATATTGTCCCACATGTAGTAAGTTTCATACCTGACAACCATTTTATGGCCATAATGTTATATATCATATAATTAATATATAAATATATAATAACATATAAACCATATAAAATATATAATAATTTCCATATCATAATATATAACTGTAATAAAATCTTATTAATAAATGTTATTATAGTTATTGTAAACTATTATAATAATGATTTTTTAATATTACTTACTTATGAGTTGGTTTTTCCTCTGCATTGCCATGGCCCTTTGTCCATTAATATATTATATTTTTCCTATATTATTCAAATAAACATCACAGCTCAAATACAAGAAACACAGGACAAAGATAATGTTTTGTAACAATTATAGCATAATGCCTGCTTTACACTATAGTTGAACAATATAAAACATAAGGAATTAGGCTATTGTTGTGTATGCAGAATTGAATTTACTTTTGCAAATCAATAAGGTATTTGTACCCAGAATATGTAAAGAGCTCTCATGACTCAAACATAAAAAGACAAGTAATGTAACTTAAAAATGAGCAAAAGGTGATGTCCACAATAGCCAAAATATGGAAAGAGCCCAGATTTTCATCATCAAATGAATGGAGAAAGAAGATGTGGTGTACTATCTGCAGTGGAATACTATTCAGTCATCCAAAAAGAATGAAATTTTGCCATTTACAATGATGTGGCTGGAACTAGAGGGTATAGGCTAAGCGAAATAAGTCAGCAAAAGACAAATATCATATGATTTCACTTGTATGTGTAATTTAAGAAACAAAACAGATGCACACAGGGGAAGGGAAAGAAAAATAAAGTAAGATGAAATCAGAGAGGGAGACAAAGCATAAGAGACTCTTACCTACAGGAAGCAAACTGAGGGTTGCTGGAGGGAAGATGGGTGGGGGGATGGGGTAGCTGGGTGATGGGCATTAAGGAGGGCACATGATGTGATGAGTTCTGGGTGTTACATGAAACCGATGAATCACTAAACTCTACCTCTGAAACTAATAATACACTACATATTGATTAATTTTAAATTTTAAAAAATGGGCAAAGGGATTAAATATACATTTCTCCAAAAAAATATATGAATGGTCAGTAATCAATGAAAAGATGTTCAACATCATTAGTAATTTGGGAAATGAAAATCAAAACCATAGTAATATATATCAGTTCACATCCACTAGGATGGCTAAAATAAAAAAGACAATAACAAATGTCTGTGAAGGTAGAGAGAAACTGAAATTTGCAAATGTTGCTGGTGGGATTTAAAGTGGTGGAGCTGCTTTGGAAACAATCTGGCCGTTCCTTAAACAAACAGAGTTAACACATAAAGTAGAGTTCTACTACTAGGTATATGCCCAAGAGAAAAGCTAAACTGTAGCTCCACAAAGACTTGTATACAAATATTCATGAAGGCAGTATTCACAATAGCCAGAAAGTGGAAACAACCCCAAATATCCATCAACTGGTAAAAAGAGAATCAAAATGTGATGTGTGTGTATGTGTGTGTATGTGTATCCCTATATAATGGAATATATAAATCGATTTTTTAATATCCATGTAATGGAATATTATTAGTAGTAAAAAGGAAGTTAGTACTGATATATGCTACAACAGAAATGAACTTCAAAGACACTATCCTTTGTCAAAAAAAAAGGCACAAAAAGAAATCCCATTATTATATTATCCCATATTTATGAAATGTTCAGGAAAGGCAAACATATAATTACAGAAAGTAGAATAGTGATTGCTTAGGGTTTGGTTAGGAGTGGGGAGTGACTGTAAATGGGCATAAGGTGATAGAAATATTCTAAAACTTGACTGTGGTGATGATTGTATAACTTCAAATATACTAAAATTCATTGAGTTGTATAATTAAAATGGGTGAATTTAATGGTATGTAAATTATACTTCAGTGAAGCTGGTTAAGAGAAATTGAATTGAGAACCTACTGAATTACAAAATAGCAAGGCAGAAAACCTAGATGCATCTTAGACTTGCCGATCACCCTCTGCCTCAGTTCCCCAGTCCAAGAGTGTTCTGCTTCCCTTTAATTAGGAAGAAATGCTAGAGAGGTGTGGCAGATATAATATACCTTTGATGATTAAAAAAAGAAAGGGGAAATGTGGTGTGAACTGGAGAGAAATAAGGAGCCCTGGCTTCCATTACTGTCTTTGCCAGTTGATAACAGGCTATGTAAGTAAAGACAAATTACTCCCTCACAGGTGTTCAGTTCTCTCATTTTTAAAATGAAAGCCTAGCACACCTGGTTTGCTATGTTTACCCATCCAAATGCTGCACAAGAGGCTGACCCAGGTAGCCACAGCTGATAGGAAGAAGGGTAGACAGACAACTAAGCCTGAGCCAGTAAGACTCTCCATGAGATTTTGGCTTTGGGACTCTAAGCCAGTAACTACATAAAATTAGGAAAAGTCATGTCTACTCTTGCCCTTAGTCCAGTGTTTTGGACCCTTGATAATCTGAGGAATGTCAGAGGAAAATAATCCATAGCAAAGAGGAATAACATGAAACCAATCCGAAGCAGAGACAATTTTGAGAGATGATGGCAAAGGCAGACCTAGTTTCTGCCAGATTTCTGGTCCTTATAAAGTCAGGCAGTGCTCTGTGTCCTTTTCTTGGATTCCATAAAACCTGTTCAAATCCTTGTATAATATCCAATTTTCTCGTTCTAACGTGAGTGGACTCTATTCCTTGCAATCAAAAGAATTCTGTCTAGAGAAGCAGTCATTGCACTGATGTCTACAGTATTTCCCAGCTCTTACACCTTTCTTTAGACTTGATGCTACCATCCAGCTTGCTTTTGGCACCCAAGCCCAGAAATGAGAGAATGACTTCCTCATAGACGAGTTGTTAATTTCTCCCCTTAAAAGCCACTTTTCCTCAGTGAAATCACCTTTGAATTGACCAAACCAAAATATGCAAGGCTAAAACTTACAATAGTATGTGTCAAGATTAAAGTACTTACAGATGAGTTAATTTAAAAAACATTACATTCTTAAAATTTTTGGTTAATTGCAGCCCTGAAATAGCAGTGTTTCTAACTTTCAAGTCATGAAAACAATATTATTCGTTACCATGAACAAAAGTGAATCCCTAAATGAGAACTGGAGAGGATTTCTTCTACTATGCCAAATAAATATTTGGGAAAAATTATTGGGTGAGCCAAATATAATTGTGAGGCCATCCCACCTCATTTCAATCCCCATATTTTAGTGTAAGTATGATTTAAAAATTAAGGCACCCAAGGTCAAGTGTGAGATTCCGTGGTCTACAATTGTTAGCGAAAACATCCTCAGCAATTACTTCTTTAAAAGCCACTCCTTCCATCTCAGCCACCTCTGTTCTCTTGCTCTTTGTAGTTTCTAATCTTTAAAATTGCATAATAGCTCCCAAGAGGGGAGGTCAAACTTTAATGATTAAAATCCAACTCTACCATTCTGCTTCACTCCTACTTCATAAAAAAGGATTTCTTCAATGGCAGGCAAATGCAAATCACCCCATTATCCCATTTTACTGGGCCTCAGTGATTTTATGTGGCTTCCAAAGAAGGAGCTAATGTATCCCATAAATAAAACAATCAAAGTTTAAAGCCTCCAGTCTGTTTTCTCACCAGATCACCTACTCCGACTTTATGGCCAGACTGGAAATAGGAAGTCAGACATTTTAACTAATCGCACAGAACCCGTGAAATTATCCTGTTGAGTCATGAGAATTTAGAACCACCCCAGGTCCCAGGTCTTTGTTGGGTATCGCAGAAAAATATTTAGAACACAGTGCACTGGACTTAAATTTTGATATCAGTTATCTATCTAGCAGAAGTGCATTTATGCTCTGAAGCAGTGTTTCTCAACCAGTGGTGATAATACGCTCCCTCAGAGGCATCTCGCAATGCCTGGGGCAACTTGAAGGGGAAAGGCTACAATTGTTATCTGCTGGAAAGAGAAGGGGGATGCTGTTGAATATCTTATGCTTGAATTTTGGTTCCGATGTCAAGGCTGATGATGCCACATTCACGTGTGCGCATGGGTATACACACACACACACACACACACACACACACACACAAACACACACACCAAAAGAGTATGAAAAGGTTTATTGTTCACATGATGAAATTTCTTGGAGAATGCAGGGCAGGTGCCCAAGCCATTCTGAAAATGGTTTGGGTTTTTATTATAGTTAGGAGGTTAAGTGAGGGTAAGGACTCTCACCCTTAGGTTTGCTGTGTTTGAACTTCCCTACTGGGACCAAGGGAAGGAACATCCTAGTTCTCTTAGGGCTTGTTCAGAGGAGGGAGGAAAGAACAATGAGGAATTGTGGGACTTGAAAGTTCTCAGGGGTCCACCATCAAAAATGGAGTCAGACTCTTTATTACACCCTGCAGTACAGGGGGTAATAAATGGCCCCTACAACAAAGTTTTTCCAGGTTTAAATTTCAATAGTACTGGGGTTGAGAGTCCCTGTGCTGCATGTGGGGTAGTCTGATTCAGGTGGTATGTAGGTAGTGGCCTTGTAGATGCTGTGGACCCATCAGATGCCCCGCTCCCTCCTCCCCCGCCTCAGCAGCCAGGCACTCATTCATCCCTCAGCAGATGACCCCCCTCAGATGGCCCTCCTGCCACATGGCCCCCCTCAGCAGCCAGGCACTCACTCCCCCACCTGCTGATTGCTCAGAGCAGAGTCTCTGTGCTGAACTGCCCTCAGCCAGTGAAGAGAAAAATGTCATTCAAAGAATTGCCTGCCCCTTTCCCGGGAGCAGCCCACAACCAGTATCTGGCTGGGTGGCTGGAGAGGGTACAAAGGCCTCAATTTAAGCCAACTCTGTGGGGCCAGCTAAACTCCAGAGCTCCCCATAGGAATCAACTGAGATCTCTGTGGTAATTGCATCTCTGTTCAGCTTCTTCTGCCCAATTCTGCCTCCCTCTCATTGTCATGTATGTTGTCCCTATTCTGCAATTCCCAATAAACCCAACGCACACCAATCTCCATCTTAAAACATGTTTCCCCAGTAACCTGACCTTTTCTTAACCAGACCTAGAATGACAAATAAAATTCACATTGAGACCAGGACCATATATGCATATGTATGTTCTCTCTATACGAATAAAATTAATTTTTGCAAATTCATACTAACCATTATTGGGATATACCCTGATGTTTCCTATTCTGCTCTATTTTATTGTTTCTTAATGCTGTCCCTGACCCAATACGTGAATCTCACAACCTGTTAATCAGACTTGATTCACAAACTGAAAAGCATTTATTGAGATGTACAACCAGATTAACTCTTTTGGCAGATAGTACTTTTTAAGATGTAACCAATTGTTGTTGTTGTTTTTCCCTGACTCAATTTGTTAGGTCAGTTTGGATCCAAAGATCTAATTAGTTCTACGTGTGTAGCCACAGAGTAAAAATCTCAACCATGGTACTCTTAAAGAAATGGACCTGATTACTTTCAATCATGTTTGATAAATCCAACTAAGGCTAACAGACTGTAAACCCTTGCCAAAACCTACTAACATTTAGTCCTGTCATTATTGCTTCCTAAGAACCAACTAGCTGCAAAGCTGAGTTGACTTACTTCAGGAAGTCAAACACTACAAACCTGACTTACATAGTCTTCTTAAGTGATTGCCACTTTCTTCTCTGAAAGAGAGCAAAGAAAAACTTTGATGAGGTTCTAACAAATGAAGTTTTACTAGATAGTTTCCAACATACAAGAAGAGTGACTGAAAGGATGAGAAGTTGATGTGGGTGCCTCTTGGCTTACAAACACCATTTGCAAAGGCAGACAGAAGCTGTACCTCATGAGGATATAGTGCTCCTGGGAGGCAGATTCATGAGAAGGGTGGAAAAAAGTCATGGCCAAATCTCCAAAAAAAAGGACAGTGATGAAAGAAAACTCAGAAAGTGGTGCCCTCCTTTTCCAGGGAGAAACTGAGGCCCAGGTCAAGTAGGTGATTTACTTAAGGACACATTATCTGATTAAGAAGAACCTAGAAATCCTCTGCTACCTTCTCCTGACACACTTTCTGCTACATCATGGGACTTACAGCAATGAAATTTCCTTTTTACCAGAAAGAGCTTGTTCTTTATGATTTCCCAGGAGATTCATTCAAAATAAGCTCAAAAGAGCAGGTGGGGTTGTTTTCCATTCAAAATATACCTACCACAGGGTTTACTGCCAACATTAATAAGACTTCGACACTCCTAGAATCACCTCTAATAGAGGCCGAGGTTTACTCTATATTGCTTTTCTTTTGATAAAACAGCAATTCCAAAATCTATTCTCTCTTTTGGAAATCCAGAAAAAAAAAAAAAAACTGCTAAAACTTGCTGTTCTTCATTTTTTGAAACATTAACTGAGTCCTTGGCAGTGAAAAGAATTTAGCAAGATTTTGGCATAATGTCGTCAGGAAATTATGCCTTATTTGCTCATTTTGCAGGTGTCTGAGCTAGTGTAGACTTCAAGTCAAGATCTTAAGGAAGTTCTTATTCTCAATGAGCCTTATTTTAGAATTGCCCTTTCCAAATTCCTATCTGATGCTTTAACAGGCTTTGTAAGGAAATCCCTTTATCTCTTTTGGGTTTCTGGAAATCCTGCTGGTTGGACTCAGAAAAGCAAATAATTTTGGCTAAGTAAATTTCAGATCTTTAGCACATCCTAATGTGAATGTTTGTATTAGAGCACGTGTAAATATTTTATGAAAAGGATGCTTGCCTAAAATAAACATTTCAAAATGATCAAACGAAACTTTTATTTAGAAAGTACCTTTCTCCAAGGAGTTCAGAAATGCTTTATAAACACTTGCTTGATCTTAAATCAAGATTTTTTTTTTTTTTTTTTAGCTTGAAACTATCAAAATATATCCCTTCTGTTGTGTCTTGTGTTTGAGTAGAGTTTTTATTCGGGAGAAAATGTGCACGATTTCACTCAAAGATCCCCAGAAACAGTCTGGAAATCTAGAAGCCTGGCCTTTAGTCCTCTTTGTGCTGTTAAGCAGCTAGGTGGTCTTGAGCAAGTCAGTGTGATACTCCTTGTCCCAAAACTAGAGGTTGGCCTGAAACCTCTGGAAGAAACTTTCTATTCTGATTGGTAGAGTCGCCTAACTTTGAAGGTCTGAGAGCATTTTGAGAGATATCAGCCTTTTGAATCTCTTTGCTTATAGTTAATTATACAAAGGAGCTATGCAGTTTATTTGATAAAGATAAGCCTCATTCAAAACAAAGTCCAGTTTCCCTTTCTCTTTTTTATATGTTTAAGTTTCAATCCAAAATTCTAGTTGACATGAGGAGTCCAAAGACTGCGGGATTAAGAGAAAAATGTGGATTAAGAGAAAAAACCCAACCTCCTCCACTAATATGTTGTGGAGCATTGGTGAAATTATCCCCTTTCTCTGACTCTGCTTGTCTTCATCTGTAAAATGGGAATAAATACACCCACACAAGAAAGCTGTCAGGAGCATTAAAGAAGATAAAGTATGTAAGACTTCTGCCACACAGTAAGCCCTTAATAGATAGTAAAGGAGTCTTAGGATATTTAACATTGACACAATTATCCAGCTTCTAAGAGAACTGGAAATAATCAATTATTTCCAGAGTGAGTTTAGGGGGGAAAGGAGAGTGATTAGAAAAGAAGTTGAAAGTAATAATGTTTATTTTGAGAAGAAAAGGGATAAACTGAGAGAAACTTCTAGAAATAAGATGGCTTCATAAATAAGAAAGATGTATTGTGTGGATCAGAATAATGCAAGTTATAAAAGAATGATCTGAGCTTTGAAAGGATCCTACATGATTAGAGAATGAAATTATGGATCTTCCATAAATTCTAAGTAAATCCGCAAGGCAATGAATGTTGACATTTTATGAAATGACAGAAAGCTGCATGTGCTCCAGAGAATGACTGAGATTTTAAGTAACAGTTTAAAAAAAAAAAAAAAACTGCTGGAAAAATGTAATGTCAAATCTCATTGTCACTAAAAATGGAACTGGAACTATAAATGGTCTTTTTTAACATCATAATTATTAATGCACAGTTTTGGAGATGATACAAATCTCTCATTCATGTATTTGATAGTCAAAGGCCACCAACCATATGCCAAACTCCATGTTGGGCACAAAGGAAAAAAACTATAGGTAAGAGTTCCTGTTCTCTATAATTCTAGAATCATCTATTACATACTCCCAGAAGAGATAAGAAAAGCCCTGTACAACTATTTTGTTCCATTGACTGAGCACCTGTGAAGTGCTGGGATACTGGGCTAAGTGTTTTCTGAATTACATCATTCACCCTGACAGATGCACTTCTGCCTGTGCTGGAAAATGACAAGGTACTCTCCAACCCAAGGCCACAATCTCCACTTGTGAACAGATGCTATAACTGAAATCTGCATCCTTATAACTTCTGCCTAATCCCCCTGGAGCCACATAGGATCAGGCTAATTCTTTTTCGCATGTCAGCTGTTCAACAGATGTCTGCTAGCAAGGAGCCCCATATAATCTCCAGATTAATTATCCCCTTTCCAGAAACTCCATCATGTTTAACTCATGTTTGTGACTGTATCCCTCGTACCTAGAACAGTGTCTGGCACATAAGAGGAAATCAGAAACATTTTTGCTGAATATAAAATCTAGCCACATACTCTACATGTCCTATAGTTTTGTTGATATCTAACGCAGAAGATAAAAATCAGAATAGAATGGGGTGCCTGGGTGGCTCAGTGGGTTAAGCCTCTGCCTTTGGCTCAGGTCATGATCTCAGGGTCCTGGGATCGAGTCCTACATCGGGCTCTCTGCTTGGCGGGGAGCCTGCTTCCCCTTCTCTCTTTGCCTGCCTCTCTGCCTACCTGTGATTTCTCTCTGTCAAATCAATAAATAAAATCTTTATTAAAAAAATCAGAATCAAATGCACTCTTTTAGGTATAGTTTTACTAGAGCAAAGTACATCGAGTTCCTTCCCAAACTCTTGAATACAAGCCAATGAAACGTTCTCTTTTCTGGCAAAGATGTCATCCATTCATTTTGAGCATGAAATTAACTCAGAGCCCCTGGTCTTGCTTGCAGAACCATTTTTTTTTTTTAGGAATGCCTTGCCAGCCCCTCAGATATGCAGATTTTTTTAAATTCTAAACACAGGTCTTTACATTTATCCTTGCATATTTATACCTTATTTAATCAGGCCCAATTTGTCTACCTGACTGGTTTTCTTTAAATCTTCCATATGATTTTTAGTAAAATTTCTACCCTCTCCTATTTTCAGGCATCCCACAAACCTCATTAGCAAACTTTCTATATGTTATATTAAATTATTAAAATTTTGAACAAAGCAAAGCCTCATAGAATGCCAGTAGCAACCTGGCTCAAAGTCGATCTGATAATACCATTCAACTCTTGAATCCCTATAAATCACTACAATATGGCAGACATTTTTCTCAAGGATATTATGTAAAATCAATTGCTTTACTCAAATTTAGTTAATCCCAGAGAGCCCAACTCACACTATCACAATCTTGCCTTAAAGCTAAGTATCCTAGGGAGCATAATGTATTTCAGTTCATCTAATCTGTTGTTTATTGCATAAATTTTATACCCTGAATCCTTCAGAACTTCAAATTTTGAAACTCATTTCAGGTTCTTGCAACTCAAAAGCTTTAGTTTTTGGTACTCAAGAGTAATTTCTGTTTTTCTACTGTATTTCTCCTTTATCTGGGGAAATGAATACTTAAGATTCAATGAGACAAGAACAATTTGTTTGAGATTATGGACAATGAAAGGGTGTATGTAAATGGAACTCCAATTAAAAACCTCAAAATACTTGCAAAGTATTATCTTACTCTACAAGCTTAGAAACCAGTCTCCCTCACAGCTTGTCAACTTTTCTTCCTGATGCAAGAATCTCAATCCACAGGCTAAATGTACACTAAGACTTTCTATCTAGCTACATAGTAGAGTAATTGAGTTATCACGGGTGGGCGCATTTCTTGGTATCACACCCTGGTTGAAGATTAAGATGAAGATCAAAGCCTTATATGACTAAACTTTTCAGGAACTTACTTTGCAAGAATGAAGATTATAGGTCTTTACAATGAGAATAATACTTAATTTTTTGAAAATAATAATTATCTTTATTATCTTGCCTTTAGAACTGTTGAGAAATCTAGATTTTTGAAATACGGTCTCTTTCATTGTTTAGGCTTTACCATCTGTTAGTATAGAACAAGCTATTTTTCTTGGGGAAAAACCAAACTTCTATGACATATGTTTGCTTTAGAAGACGTTTGTTTGAGTTGTTGAAATAAATCACAACGTCCTATTTTCTATTTTTTGTTTTTTCACAATGATTCCCACAGTTCCTTCTCAGATTTTTTTTTTTAATATTTAAAGGGAAAATGTCTGTTTAACAGACAATTGAAATTCTACTATGCACATTCATCAAAGGAAATTTAAAGGTCCTACTCTTGAGGAGCTTAAATATAATAAGGAACAATATTAAGGTTAATCAATATTAATACAATAAATATCTATCATAACATTCTTTAATAGTTAATTTTTAAAAAATTAGATTATATAACTGTAATGCTAGCCTTTTCTTTTTGGATCTTATATAAATATAATGAATTTCTTGTTATTTTTAGTGTTGATTGAAAAGTCCCATGTCAACACTCATGTTCTTCCTAAAAGGTCTTTTATGACTAGATCCTTAGCTGTAGTAAGACCATCAAGTTTTTCCATATTTGACTCATCATATAATTTAATGAAAACTGGAGTACCCCAAAACTCAATAATATGTGATTATTAGACTGATTTGTTAAAAATAATATCTCATGATAGCAATGTTCCTCATATAAATTATTTGAAAACCCTCTTGTTAGCTCAGTCTTTTCATTGTTCTTATGACTATAATAATATCACTTACTTTGGTGTAAAGCAACACTGATAAATAGGAAATTATTACATTGTTAACCATAAATATCGTTAAAATGTATTTCTGGTCAATCAGTTAATCTTTATTATAGTTCATATTGTTTTCTTTCAGTCCTTTCTAGTACTTTTGCTGGAAGCAAAGTGACCTAGTCATAATTCTGCAGGCTTCATGTTTTTTCACTGTGAAGCAACTGAATGTGCATGCTTCGAAGGAAAAAAAATTAAATGATGGAGGAAGAACTCACTGATGATAAATGTCTTACCAATTCCAGATGAAAATTAGAATAAATTATTGTTTTAATAATATTACTCAAGAACTGCTAGGTTTCTGAAAATATTAATGACATACAATCACCAGAGTGAGTTCTTCCTCTACTTGAAAATATTTAAAGAGTAGTCCCTTGGTGATAAACTAATTTGAATTTTTCTCAGAGTCTCATACATTTTTTTAAAATATGTTTAAGTAAGACATTAAAAAGAGAGTCTTCAATTTATTAACATTTGTCCTATCACTCACCCTTACTATCATCATTTATAGATAAAAGACTCACTTTCAATATAGGCTTAATATTTATTGAATGGCATGGAGACCCACATTTTTATCCTGCTTTAGGCAAAAGCAAATAAAACAATTAGAAATGTATAATATATTCTCTCTTATCTGCTTCAATAAAAGGGAAGGGGTATTCTGGTTAATCTACTAAGAAAGGTAATATTAAGATAACTTCCGAATCGTAGTAGATTATTCCCAAAGGACTACAATGGCTGGTTTTGGACATACTTTAAGATATTATAGGGCCTTAGAAATATTATTATGTCACTGGAATGTAGATAAACTCATTCATTCACACAAAAATATTGACTGAGTGCTTATGGAGTATCAGGCTTTATCTTAGGATACAAAGACAGGTAAGACATAATGCCTTCTATAAAGAAACTTAGTTGGGGAGGAGGAGACAGATATATAAATATTTACATCTAGCAATATGTAAAATATGGTGGCTCAATTTGGATTTCCCCAGAAGCAGACTCCATTACAAAAACATGGGTACATGCAATTTATTTGGAAGGTGATCCCAGAATCATAAATGAGCAGGTTATTATGTGAGCAACTGGAGCTCACCTCCACAAGACCTTGTCTGGAACCATGTACACCATACCTCAGAACTGATCTGCTAAGGGATGGGTGAGCTGCATCTTCCTTCCTGTTCTTCCTCACTGGTCTGGATCCAATAGGCTATCAGCTAGGAAACACCCTTAGGAAGAAAAGCAGAGCAGAGTGCCTGGGTTGCTCAGTCGTTAAGGGTCTGCCTTCCGCTCATGTCATGATCCCAGGGTCGGGATCAAGCCCTGCGTGGGGCTCCCTGCTGAGGGAAGCTTGCTTCTCACTCTCCCACTCCCCCTGCCTGTGTTCCCTCTCTCGCTGTGTCTCTCTCTGTCAAATAACTAAATAATTCTTTTTTAAAAATGAGAGAGAGAGAGAGAGAAGCAGCAAGATGCAGTCTCTTGAGGTATGAAACCTTTGGCATGCAGAGGTAACTACCCACCACAGCTGCAGGTAGACATTGAAGTAGCCAAGAAGACATGAGGTGCATTATCAACAGCCCCTACTACAGATGATATTGTAGAAGTCTGTTATTGCAGAAGGGAACCCAGAAGAGGAAAAAAAATCAGTTCTGCCTGATTTTAGAAGACTTTAGAGGACAACAGATGCTTGACTGAGTGTTCTCTGGGCAAATGTAAGGAAATGATGCAGAGGGCTGCTACTTAATTGCAAATAGTGGGATACCAGATTACAGGGACATCAGTGAGCAGGGAGACCTACTTATGCATTAACTGTGATAAAATTCATTGCATATATATATATATATAAACCTATATACATATATATATATATATATATATATATATATATATATATATGCTTTTGCTTAGGTAGATACAGGTTCCAATGGGACCAGCTGCAAAGCCAATGCAAATGTTTCAAGCTATTAACCATACAATGGACACTTTCATTCAAGAACTAAGGAAACAATTGCTTTATTCTCAATCATGGCTTTGACAAAAGATGTGACCATGGCATTGGGAAGCTGGACACAGACGAGGTTGACTGTTTGCAGTTCTTCAGGCAACGGGATTTCAGGAGAGAAACTAAGTTTCAGGACAATAGGAGGGCAGGGTGAGTCATTGGTCTTATAGAAAACGGGAGCTGGATCAGGTTTCAGGACAGCCCTTAGGATGTAGAGTAGGAAGAAGAGACCAGAAATACAGTTCTTGAAATTGTGGCCCAAATAGGGATAGAAAAACAGAGCAGGATCCTACTGACTAGAACTGAGGCTCCAATTCAAAACAAGAGTAGTAGCAAGAGGAGGTGAGTGGGGGGATGGGTTAAATATGTGATGGGGTACACTTGTTATCATGAGCACCAGGTGTTGTTTGTAAGTGATGAATCAATAAATTGTATACCTGAAATTACTATTACACTGTATGTTAACTAACTGTAATTTAAATAAAAACAAGAAAGAAAGAAAGAAAGAAAGAAAGGGAGAGAAAGATGGAAAGAGAGAAGGAAGGAAGGAAAGAAAGAGAAAGTAACCATGAGAATGACACATCCAAAGCCAGAATAAAATTACTATTTATTCATTTCCTCATAGACCGTGTCAGTACCTTGGGAATATTTGTGACCATAAGAATCATTTGGCAGGGCACCTGGGGGCTTAGCTGCTTAAGCGACTGCCTCCAGGTCAGTCATGATCCTGGAGACCAGAGATCGAGTCCAGCATCATCCAGCTCCTGCTCAGCGGGGAGCCTGCTTCTCCCTCTGACCCTCCCCCTTCTCATGCTCTCTTTCTCTCTTACTCTCTCTCTCTCTCAAGGAAAAAAAGAAAGTCATTTGGCAGACTTGTTTTAAATGGGAAGATACCCTGAGTTCTAACCTCACTCTGCCCACATATCACACTTCCACAGATCTAGAGTGAAGTCTGGGAATCAACATTTTTAACAAGGGTCCCATGTGACCAGGACACAGGTAGTCAGTGCGATATGTGATAAGAAACATGGAATTAGGTAAGATTGTTTTCAGGGTCTGGGAAAGAAGTAATCTTCAACTGGCCCCAACAATGTGTAAGGTAGGGTGATCAGTTCATCCTTATACAGATCCTCTTCAGCTATGATGGGGTTATGTCCTGATAAACCCATCATAAGTTGAAAATATCATTAAGTTGAAAATGCATTTAATACACCTAAACTAAGCTTAGCCTAGGCTACCTTAAACATGGTTAGAACACTTCCATCAGCCTACAGTTTTGCAAAATAACCTAACACAAATGTATTTTATAATGAAGTATTGAATATTTCATGTCATTTATTAAACACTGTGCTGAAAAGGAAAGCTAGACTGGTTATACAGGTACAGAATGGTTACATGTGTATCAGTCACTTACCTTCATGATCATGTGGCTAACAGGGGATTGTGGCTCACTGTAGCTGCTCAGCAGCACAGAAGAGGATCATACCAGATATCACTAGCCAGCAAAAAGACCAAATTCTAACTATGGTTTCTACTGACTCCATATCATATCACCTTTGCACCATAGTAAAGTCTTAAGAGCATAAGTTGAACCATTTTAAGTCAAGGTTTAAGCATAAAACCCTGATACCAAGTTTAATCATAAAAAGTCTCAGGTCTCAGGAAACATTCTATCCCAGTGTTGGGACAGTAGGTCACCCTAGCATAAAGAGAGCTTCCATTGTGCCAGCTAGCTCACTGAAGACAAGCATTGTTACCTCAGCAGCCCTGAGCTAACATTGAGCTAACATTTTTATTCCCATGCACCATTCGTATTACTCCTTTCCTGAGTCAAATTTGTGATACTCACTCAGGCAAGATCTGATGCTTAACAGCTCATAAGGTGCTAGACTGAAGGTCCTGCTCCCAGAGGTTATATATCTATCCCTAACTCCCTCACCTTCTTGCTTGGAAATGGAGGAACTCCAGAAAACAAAAGGAAACCAAAGAAAAGCCATTACAAAGCACACTAACTTTTAGATGACTATTTCTATAAAGATCTTAACATCATAGGCAAGACTGGCTCTGGCATCAGGGACCTGGGTTATATCACTGCTCCATCATTTACAAGACATGTGAACTTGGCCCCGTTACTTCTGCTCTGTGTGCCTCTGTTTCCTCATCTGTAAAGTGGAAATGATAGTGATATTAGTAATCATAAGAATCATAAGAATGCCTACTTCACAGAAATAAATCCATTAACACATTAATTAACACATGGCCTGAGTAGTGTGAGCCACATAGCAATCACTCCATAAATGAAAGTTAATGTGATTATCCAAACCCTGATATTTGACTCCGAGTCATTCAGTTACTTGTATAAATAACATTCATCTTTCAGCTCCCAAGCAAATTAAGTTGTAACATTCAAAGTCATTTCACACAAAGCAGCTTCTTTTCCTCTCACCTATAATACCTAGTGGAAAATTCTACCCTGCACTTTACCCTGTCTCCAGTGTTGATAGAAGACAGGATGAATCCGCCCCACACAGGATGTTTATTAGTGCCCAGTCTGCTCGAGCATCCAGTAAGCTTACAAGCACAGGGAGGAGGCTTGGAAACACTTCAAAGCCTGCCGACACTCAAGATTGCTTCTGGTGGCAGGTGGATTAGTATTGGTGGTCTGTCCTTAACCACACACTTCACCTCCATATGTCTCAGCCCTCTTCACCTTTCTCTCTGACTGTGACAATGAGAATATTGAAATCAATAAGTTCACTCTCCTTGCTCCAAGTACTCAAGTGCTTTGAAATGAAAAATGGTTCAGGAGGAAGAAGCCAAGCAGAGGCAGGGGGGCCAGAGGTGGAAATCGGAGCTGGCACTATCTACCGTCTAGAGGAAAAGGGAAAAAAGACAGGGAACTAGCAGGAAGAATACTTTGGTCCCACTCCAGTTTTTCACTACTCAGTAGTAGTGATAAGTAATTTGAATTCAATGGACTCTACAACCCCTCCCCTATAAAATAAAGGCATTGGTCTAGATAAACAGCTAGGAACCCTTCTAGTTCTAAAGGTTCTAAACACATTTTTATGATAACATGTCAGGCAGCTGGCTTTAGCTTTCTTCATCTCCTTCATCAGTGCCTCCCCCATTGTTACACTGTTATAATACATTCCCCTAATACTGTACTCGGTTTAAAATCATTCTGTACCATTGTCTTCCCGGCTAGATTAGATGTTCCTTAATGACAGAGACTTTGTTTTGATGTCATTTTGTTTTCAGTGCTTCAAACCATGCCAGACATGCAAAAACGTTCAATAGGTGTTAGTGGAACTGAACTATTGCATTAACCTCCTTACTTATATTAGTCAAGATCTTGGCTAGAAACAGATGGCCCATTCACACAGGGTAATTGAAGAGTCCAATGGGAGGACTATTTACAAGGTCTAGGCAGCATTAGGGTAAATTCACCATTGAGGGATCATGAAGCATCCTTGGGCTACAATAGCAAAGAATTACTATCCTCTTCTAGCCTCAGAGGGGTGAGGGCAGAGAGCAGTTGCAGAAACTCTGACAAAGTAGCTAAAGCCTAGGTATTGAGAGAGGGCTGCCTGGCAGGACGTGGACCTTCTGGAGAAGGGCAGGAAGTGGGACACAGACCCATCCCAACCTCCCCCGCCCTGCTCCTCAAGTCCTTCAGTCTCCTGCCAGTGCCTCCCTTGGCTGAACACAAGGGGAAGCTGAGAGGATGGTGGAGTGTCCACACCTTCCATCGAAGTCAGCCTCCAGGGCACAGAGCAGGGGGAGCAAGGGTGGAGAGAAGATCCAGTGGGGTAAACAGACAACAGCTAAGCACACTATCACCCTGCCCTCCTTCCAAAAGGATGCTGAGTGACACTAACCTTTCAGGTAACTTCTTTAATCCAAAATATGTGGATGTTTCTTCAGCAACTATATCTCCATACACAGCAAATATACCTGTATACACATGTTTATACATTGCTTAATAAGTTTTACCTAGTTTCTAGCATAACATTTTTTTCCTCACCGACCAGACTATAAGCTACCCAAGGCCAAGGACAATGTCTTCTTCCTCTAAGGGCATCTCAAGTTCATGCTTGCTATCCAAACAATGGACACTCAATATTTTTAACTTGAATGGCCATCTTTCACCAAGTTTTCATATATCAAACTATAGAGTTATCTCATGTTAGCAGATAACTAAATCTTGAGAAAGAGCCTGAAAAAATATACAGTGTTTCTGCTGAGTGATGACCATGGGGGCAAGATCTGTGTCTCTTCTCGTTAGAAACACTGGCTTTGGATTTCACTCCACAGTGGTTCCTAGAATTAGTTTACTCAACATGTCTTTATTAATATTCAGGAAAAATGAGGAGCTGTACAAGACATTGTGAGAAATCAAAGGTCAATTTGACTTAGATTTTGTCCCAGGGAATTTAGAGTACAGTGGGAGAGATAAAGTATTGACATAATGAGGTAGAAAGAAGGAAAAGAAAACCCTCAGAAAAAAAGAAATCTGATGTTATGAGAGTTCTAAGCAAGAGCAATGACTTTGGTGGAGGAACTTGGGATTGATATCCTTTGGGTGAGTTCTTAAAGAACACCAGTTCTTTGGTCCTGTAGAGACAGCAGAGGGAATATGCTCTGTGCATATGCCTCAAGGCTTTCAGGGAAAATGCAATTGTGTTGGTTTTCCTGTGAGTGAAAAGAAAGTGTCTAATGGGTATACAACTGGGAAAACAATATGCCCAAATCAGATACAGAGGGCCTTGAATGGCAGGCTGAATCTCAACCACATTTCTCTAGGCAGTGGGGAATCACTGAAGGATTCTGAGCAGGTAATGAGAGCTGGAACTTCAAGAAAAAATAACAGCGAGTGACAAGGCTTTGAGAGCTTTCTCTGCGGAGCGGTGCTTGTAATACCACCCCCTAGTGGTGTAATCAAGGGTGAGGGTAGAAGGAGTAGTCAGTTCCAGGACTGATACCATTTAGAACTATATAGGCATATGAAAATGAAAAGCATCCAGACTTTTACTGGTTTCATTATTCTTTCCAAACTCTCCACAGACAGTGCCTCCCTCCCCTTCCTGCCGGCATCTAGGGCAAACCACTATACACTTATTAACTCATTTAATCTTCAAAACATCCCTGTGAGGTAGTACTTTTAAAATTGCCAGAGAGGCATAGAAAGATAAGTGAGTTTGTCGACCTAAGAAAGCTAGCAAATGGCAATCCAGGATTTAAAGGCTGGCTCTCTGGTCCCTAAAACTATCCCAACTAGCCTGGCAAAAAAAGGTGATTACTTCTTTTAAATCAGGGGCTGTGCTTATTGAATATAGCTCCTTGCAACCGGGTGGCAAATAGGGCCTTAAAGTGGTTATTTTGTGATGATTCCAGGACTAAAATGATTAATTTTTCTACATATACCTAGAATCCTAAATAGCCCTATCCTGATTTTAAGTTGGTTCTATTTTGAGTCCCTATAGACATAAGTCAGGGTATTTACGAAGAGACCAGGTGTGTTTGACAGATACAAAATAACTGCAATTGTCTAATCAGGCCTGTGGAGATAAGTGCTATGCCAGCTGCTCTATGGGCAGGTCAGCAGAGTTAACGTTCTCAATGGTTAAGTGAAATCACTTTTTGCATTCTGACTAGACAGGCTATTTGCAACATTCCCTTTTAAGTGCTCCAAGCACTACTGTTCAAAATGGTTGTTCCTGATATTAAACCCTTTGATTACTCTAAATGCCAAGGGCAAAAACTCTTTGTCAGACTATGTTTTGGGCGTGATTAGGCATTATAAGAGAATTTCATATTATTAGCTTTTATCTTAGTGCACGCACACTGCAATTGGATAAGAACCCCTTCTGATGGGTAGATGCAATAAGCACAGTTGCAAATATGGGATGCTTCTTGAGCCTAGTGTTCTTGCAGCCTACCCCTTTGTACCAAGCCTTTCTCCCCCAGACTCCCTCTCTCTCCCCTGATCACCACCATCTCCTCCACTGTTGCCTCCAACGCCATAGTGGCCAGGGGACAGCTGGCACAGCTTTGGAAGTTGGCACATGCATGAGGCCCTCAGCCTGGATCTAACCCCTACGGATTAAAATAATAATAGCAGGGCACCTAGGTGGCTCTATCGGTTGCATCCAACTCTTGACCTCAGCTCAGGTCTTGATCTCCTGGTCATGAGTTCAAACCCCACGCTGGGGCTCCGTGATGGGTGTGGAGCCTGGTTAAAAAAGCAATGATATGATAGTAATAATAATAACAACTGCTAATGTCCATTTGGTGATTATCACTTCACATGTACAATTTCATTTACTGCTCAAACAACTCTAATCGGTAGGAACTATTACTATCTCCATTTTCACATGAAAAAAAAAAAAGACTCAAAGGGGTTCAATGAAATAGTCAAGATCACACTGTTCATAAATAGTAGCGTGTGAATTTGCTGGGAGGCCTATGTGACTTCAGAGTCCTTGCTCCAGCCCCCTCTGCTACACAAAGTATTTCCCCTGCAGTGGTACAATCAGAGGAAATAAAACAACAAAGGAAAGACAGAAAGTCTGGAAAAAAAGGGAGCTGTCTGAAACAATTTCTGTAAGAAGCAACAGTCCTAGGATAATTGTCTCTTTCAGTGGGTACATTCGATGGGAAGGTTTGGTTTTTGTTTTTTTGTTTTTTGGTTTTTTTTTGTCCTCTTGGGACAGAGTTGAGCATTTGCAAAATTCTGTGCCCCCCTGCTGGGTCATCCCCATGACTTCAGCTTTCTGACATTATTAACATTTTTCTACACACACACACACACACATCCTAGGAAAATAAATCACATTCTCCATTATATAAGAATCCCAGATCCCTGACCCTCCCCAATAAGACCTTGGTCTATTTATTTAGTGCACAAAAGTCTTCTGTCTTGCATTAGCAAAAGAAAGTTTAAAAAAAAAAATGAGATTTGACCGGCAATATGTTATACCAAACTCTCCAAATTAAGCCCATTTTTTAAGATAATTGAATGCTAAGTTTTTTACTTATTTAAGAGCAATTCCATTCCACCCACTTTGCCTATTAGCATAGAAGACAGTCACAAGCACACTATAAATGTAGGGTGCTTCACCTACTCTATTCTTCCCCTAGTCAATATATCTTTTTAAGCAGAGAAAAAGATTTTAAAAAAACACCAAATTCCCCTGCAAGGCAAATGCGAAACCTGAAGGTGCATGATAATGGTAAACATGTCCTCAATCTAAAATGAATATGCTTAATATCCCCCCTGGTTTATCTCATTTTAATTTGATAAGATAAGCATACACCCATCTGGATCCAAATAATTCAGTGTCTACAGAGCTCTTCCAACTCTGTCATCCAGATACCCAGATGGCCTAGTGAAGGGGAGAAGGTAAAGGTGTACAGAACTTGCTTAATCAGCAAGAGCAACCATGCAATAATTTGTCTCCTAAATAAGCAAGATGGCAGATAGACATTTTCCTGTCTAATAATCCTGAATAATTCTTAGAGGCTTCTTGGAATGTTGATTTGGAAATGGTTCTTTACCCTGTCGGGGCTCAGTAGGAGGAAGTGTTATGATCAATTAATGATGTCTTACATAGGGTGCCTGGATGGTTCAGTTGTTAAGCATTTACCTTCAGCTTGGATCGTGATTCCAGGGTGCTGGGTTCAAGCCCTGCTTTGTGCTCCCTGCTCAATGGGAAGTTTGCTTCTCCCTCTTCTACTCACCTGGCTTGTGTTTCCTCTCTCACTGTCTCTCCCTCTTTCTGTCAAATAAATGAATAAATAAATAAAATCTTAAAAAAAAAAAAAAGATGTCTTACAGAGGTGCAGGAAAGAGGGACAGTTTTAGTTTGACATAACATGATGGACAAAATGATGACGGAATCAACCCATCAACTTTTGTTGCTACTAAGATTGAGTTTCCCATAACCCATTCTCATTATTTGCCCCTAGGTTCTCTTGTATGTATATTGTTTGTCTAGGACTTACAGTAATAAATGCAGTTTATAATTTTTAAAAGAATAGTATGTTAACCCCTGTATATCCCTCCATTTAGTCCTTCTATCACCATCTCCACTACCAGCACCATAGTGCAAGGCACTATCACTTCTTATTTGGCCTTTAGCAACAACCTTCTAAACAGCCACTACGAACCAACTCTTAGCCCTACCATCCCTCTTCTTACTACTGATAAAGGATCCATTTTAAAATGTTAACCTGATCATATCTGCTTAAAACAAGTCAGTGGCTTCCCATGGCTCTCAAGATAAAGTCCAGATTCCTTAATCAGGTTGACAAGCCCCTTGTACTCAGCTCTCAAATCTGCTTCCCAGCTTTATCTTTTACCACATGTCCTCTAACTCCTCCTGAGCTCCATCCACTATGGTCTTTCAGCTCCTCAACTGTGCCCTACTCTCACTCATCACAGTCCTCTGCCCATAAGCTCTATCTGCCCAAAAGTCTCTTCTTTCCAACCTAACCTCCTCCTCCACGTTTGTCAAATCACTCAGCAAGTCAGCTTTCATCTGGAGAGCCTTTCCTCAGGTAACTATGTAACCTGTCTGGGGCCAAGGGTGGGTGTGGGAGGGTTGGGGGATGGGGGGCTGGCTGGCTCAGACATTAAGCATCTGCTTTTTGCTCAGGTGATGATCCCAGGGTCCTGGGATCGAATCCCACATCAGGATCCCTGCTCAGCGGGGCTTGTGTTCCCTCACTCACTATCTCTCTCTCTGTCAAATAAATAAAAAAATCTTTGAAAAAAAATTTTAAGTTGAGACCATGGGCTAGGACCCTCCTGTTATATGTGCTCATGGTAGCTCAGATACATATATAGTTCTTTATCCTGAAAGAGGAAGAAGTATGGATGGAAGAGGGCTAAGACTGCCTTGTTTATTGAAACTAAAATCACCTCCTGTATCCCTAGTCCTCTAATGACAAAGTACAACTCAAACTGTGGCCACCACATGTTTAAAATATCAAAGATGTAGCTTTATCTCTAAATTCTTTCATGGGAAAGAGCCAGCATGGGAAAGAGAATACATTCATCATATAATTTTTTCTGGGTGGAGAGAAACAAACACATGCTACTTGGATAGACATCTCAGTTTTATTTTCAACTGAGAAATATTTTAATTGCCATTTTTAATTGTGAAAATAATGTGCTCATTATTTTTAAAAATTTTTAAACAAAACAAAGATGCAGAAGGAAGAAAGTAAAACACACACATACCAAAAATCTCCCATAATCTAATTCTCTTTAATGAAATCATTGTTGATAATAAGGCATATATTCCTCCAATCTTTTCTCTATGTCTGAACATATGTTCGTGTTGATATTTTTAAAATGGGATTACTGTCCTATAATGTACTTTTATTATTATTATTACTATTTATTTATTTTTACTGAACATACTATGAGTGTCTTTTGAGAAAGAGAAGAAAAGCCTCTGACATTTGACAGCTAGCTGAGTGCTACCAGCTAGAACTTGATGTTCTCTGTGAAATATAAACTATTTCATAGAACATCAACATCAGACAAAACCACTCTGTAAGCATGATGGATCAAGACAGAAACAAGACAGCCTGTACTCAGGCCTGAACACAAAGAAAACATGAACATTGTCTAAGACACCACAAAAATAACCAGACATTTTCCTTTCCTGACTAGTAACAGAGACTGCTGCTTCTTTATCAATGATAGTTTTAGCCTTGCTTACTGTCTTCTTTCTAGAAAAGATTTCTTAAGATATACCTTCATGAATGTTCCACTGCTTGACAGCATCCAAACCACAGCAAAGCCCTGCTTCCTTGAACCCTCCCTGAAACCACCCGACACAAGCCCAAATCCCTGATAAGTCATTTCTAACACCCTCTAACTGATATGCCCCACCATTTCCCATGGTGAGGCTCCCCTCTCTGAAATGAGGAAGAATCCCAACCTATTCAACTACAGATGTGTGCCTGGTAGGCATTAGCTGGAGGGAGTTTGATGTTCATATTCACATAACTGTTCATTTATTTTAAAAAATAATGTTATGATAATCTATTACATGAATACACCATATTTTATGTAATTGAACATCTGTACTAATTAAGGGCTTCTAATGACAGTGCAATAAATACCTTTCTTTACATATATTTATACAACTGCCAAGTAATTTCCTTATTATAAATTACTAAAAATATATATATTTTTAGTAATTATATATATATATATATATATATAATTGTTGAGTCAAAGACTACACTCATTTTCATTTCAAACTATTTTTTAATAATATAAATGTAATACAGGATCGTGGCAAAACATAAAGCATCAAAAGTTAAAAAAAAAAAGCAATAGGAGATACCACCTCACACCTCACACCTGTTAGAAGGGCTACTATATATTTTTTTAAAAGTTCAGCTGTGCATAAACTTATAAACAAAAGACCTCTTTCTTTCCACAATCCTCCAGTATAACATTCCTTAGCGATAACAATGTACATCCTTCTACAACATTCGCCCCCCAAAAATGGATAAAAGTTGTGATCATGTATATACATATATACCCACACATATACACACACAAATATAGATGCATATTCTTTTTTTAGTAAAAGGCTATGTTATGCTTGTAATTAATTTTGACTCATATTGCAAAATTATCTACCACCTTTACACTCCTACCACCAGTGTATGAGAATGTCTACTTTCAGCATGTAAATTTAACATTTAGAATATTAAGAAGAAAAACCTATGGCCAAACTCAGTTTTGCACTCCTTATTTGTAAAAGCCAGCTAATAGTATTTTTTCTTGCAAAGCTGTTTCAGACATTAAGTGAGATGATATAAAGAGAAATTCCATGCATTTTCTAGCACACAAAATGTATATGCATAAATAATAATAATTGATATTATCATTTGGTTTATCTGCCACATTAAATTAGCACAGTGTAATGCTCCCCGTTCCAGTCTTTAATGTTAAGAAATGTTAGAAAATAAATCTAACATTTCAAACCTTAGGACCTGAATTACATTTTAATAGCAAGGGGCTAAGAAATTTTAAATGATGTGATTTGTGCTGGCTACAGTCTCTAGGAAAGAAAAATATCTTCCATATTATCTGGCTAATCAGTCCTCTGGCTACAATTTTCTATTGATTTCTCCCTTGGAGAATTTGAGAATATTCTAATACCCAGAACTTTGGCACACAAGCACTTGATAAATGTCTCCAGATTCTATCTTAAAGAGCAATAATGCAATTTGGGTGAAAATAAAGATGTGGCTGAGTGGAAGCTCTGAAGGATGAACGGGTAGATTTCACGGACCCATTTCCCTATTACAGAAAGAGATATTTATTGCCTGCAGCACAGCTGAGGGACTGCATTTGGAAATGCCATAGACAGTAGTCTGTGGCTGAGGTCCTGGGGCTCAGCCCAGGATAAGGCATTTGGCAGGTTCTGCCCGAGAATGGCAGGAAGCCTGCTTTCCAAACAGCAGCTGCAGAAAGAGACAGAGTTTGTTAAAACTTATTTGGCCTCCTTTTCCTCTCTCCCGGCACCCTTTAGGCACTCTCCCAGGCACAGTGCGGTCTTTGTAAGTCTTTGTAATCCGAGACAGGGGAGCAGGGGCGGGAAAGAAAGGAAGGGGAAAGGGGAGGAAAAGGGGTAAGGAAAAGAGGAGAGAGCGAGAGTGGGATGAGGACAAAAGGAAAAATGCATCAAAGACTAATGATATACTGTATGGGACTAACGTAACATAATAAAAAAAAGGAAAAATGCACGGAAGAGATTGAGAAAGAGAAATGGGAGGAAGCTGGAGAAAAGAGGAGAAATCAGTTCTGGACAATAAGAACCACTCTCAGGGGATATATAACACAAAGGAAATCTGAGGTCTTTCTGCATTGAGGCCTTTAATCTGAAACTATGGATGTATTATTATTATTGTTATTATTATTACTATTATGATCTCCTTTATCAAAGTTATACATACCTATTGTTTTAACTGTGATGATAAATGAAAATTTTAAATAGTAACTTTCCACTTTGTGTAAAAAAAAAAAAACAAAAACTGCCCAGAAATATTAATTAACTGTATTACTTTTACTCCAGAAGTTGATGACCAAGGGGATATTAAGAAACAGATTTCCAGAACCCCAACCCAATGCTCCCTCTCCAATACCAGGCTTCTGATTAATTCTCTATGCTTCCCCATTTGTTTGGTGGATTGATCACACTATTATGGATGTTACCTAATTGACGGGAACAGCTTGATAAATTAGAGCTCAGCTTTCACAAACAGGTATAAGTTTGGATGTGAGTTTGGGTTTCATCCTGTATTGGTTATAGAGCCATAAAGAAGGTCCTTACCCCTCTATAAGGTAGTTCCTTATCCAAAATGGGAATAACCATAATGCATAGCTAAAAAGGTTACTATGAAGATTAAACAAAGTAATACTCATGATGTAATTAGCATGGTTCCTGACACAGTGAAAACCCAATAAATGTTGGGGGAGGTGGTGGTAGTTACCAGGTTATCAGGTTATATGGACAGGATTTCTCAGTTGCATAGCAGATCTTGAAAAAGTATTTTCATGATCTCCACTACATTTTTGATTAAAAAAAGCACCTGAGATTTTTTTTTTCTGGAGCTAGAGAGAAAAGTTGCTCCAAGAAAACATAAACCAGAGGGCAAACTTTGGTATTTATTTAGCTGAAGTTCCCAGGTCTCCAAAGATTAGGGAGTGAGAGGTGCCACGAATTCTATACTTCACTAGGGTGACTCTTCAAGTCATATAATGTCACGGAGAAAAAAAAGCCCATCATATTAGTGGTTCTTTACCTTTAGGGACAAATTCATCTTTTCAAGACTCCGATGAAAGCTATGGAAAAGAATTCACAAACATGCAAAATTTCACATCCAATTTTAAGAATTAAGCCCCTATGAAATGCCAAGCACACTTTGGCAGATGAAAAAAAGATAAAAGACGTAGGCAATAACAGCTTTGCCTTTCTACACTTAAGATCTGCAGCAAAGTGGAGTTTTGATCCTAGATTATTCTCCCTGCTGACTTGCTGCTTTGGAGTGTCAGCATCTCCTCTAACCTATTTAAGGGGTAAGTGTGCACATGAATATTAGGTCAGAAGTGGAGAAATGGGACGGAGGTGGGGGGGAGAGATAGCAAATGTGTGGGCAAGAACCTAGATCCTTTATTATGCCTCCTTCAGCTTTCTCACATGATGGGGTGGGGGCAGGGAACAAAGCTGGATGAATTTATAGGAACAAAGAAAGGTCTCTTCTAACCCTGTGATCTGTACTGAGAAAATCCAAACTTATCCACACTTTCCATGAGGCATCGGTTGCTCTTTATAGTTGTTAAGGCAGCAGATTATTATTAGTCCTATGGAAAATATTGAACCACAGTTGTTCTCAGGAATATCTTGCTGCTTAAGCTGAAATGTCACAAGGTATTTGATCATAGATAGATACCAACAGGGCAGGCAAAGTCCTCTCGCCTGGAAAGCAAAAGGCATAAAGAAATGACAGAGGTAGGCACAATACAGATCTGAGGATGCCACAGACAGATAATACATTCTTTCTGAGAATGGTTATTTGGCCTTAGAATGTGGCTTGTAACCCTCGAATTGTCTTCCTTACATTTGTTCCGGTAAGGGAGGCATTTGCAGCCTCGGATTATAACATGTCTTTACCAATCATTTGATAAAGTTGCAAATAAAAGAGTTCCAGCACCTCTTTGGTAATAAAAGTTCTCACCCTATCTTTCTCACACCTTGCTTCCCTATGAAAATAAATTAAGTTTATCTGACTAGTGCTTCCCAAGGATCTGTTCAAAATAAAAGCAAAAAGGAAAAGTGTGACTCAGTCTATTTTCAATATCTTTAAAATGTGACTGATTCATAGAATCAAAATACCTGATGTTGAAAAAAATCTTCTAAAGTCAATTAGATTTAGCAACTTGAGGGAGAATAATGATACGCAGATTGAATAGAAAGACCAAGGTAATTTTTTTTTCTCCTTTCTTCCTTTCTTTCTTCCTTTCTTTCTAGTAATGAGGTTTCATTAACTCAGGCACACTGTGTCCACAGAATAACTAGAATTAAGCTCACAAAGTGTTACTGAGCAGAGAGCTTACTCTAGCAAATAGATAAGGGTAGTTTATAATCATATACCAATCACCCATCATTACTTCTGCACACATGGATTTAAGATGTCTTAGAGGATTCGAAGGTACTCTGTGTTTTCCAGTGTCCCTATAAGCCTATATGGCCCTTGGGTTTGCTAGTCACTTTTCTTTCCTTCCATACATGGGACAAAATCTCGTTTGATCCAGACTCTACTCCTAAAATTCTAAATTAATGATACCTGTGCAATGCAGGTTTCAACACACATGGATTTCTGTCTCTATGTCCCCTCACTTTGCTTTCAGCCCAGCCTGTCTCCAGAGCGTCACCCATTTCCAGTTCTCCACTGCAGTTCTTCAAACTAGAAAACTAATACCCTCTTATGCACATATTTTCCAAAGGCTATGTGGGCATGAATAGTTTCAAGAGAATACTTTTCCCTAAAACTTATCTCCTAAGAAAGTGTAACTGGTCAGCATTGTGCCTACTCCCTTCCCATCTCTCCTCACCCAACGTTTTCCCTGTTTATTAAAAAAAAAAAAAAAAAAAGGCACAGCTCTCTCCTATGATTTTTACTATCGTAAGAATCATCAGGTGGTTTCCAAATCTTTGCTTTCAATGAATTTGAAGGAGAATTGATTGAACATCTTCACTAATACATCATTAAAATGAGTTTGATGATAGATTATATGATTCTTGGCATATACCTTTAAAGGTGTTCACAGCATTGAGTAACATTGATCTAAAAAATAGCTGAGAAGTGGCAATGAACTGATGTATCATGTCTCATTCTAACAATAAGTCATTCTTATCCTCAATACTGGGGCTAATTAAAAAGAAAATCAGCCCCAATTATCTCATTAAAAGATGCATTTCCAATAAAATTCTATTTAGTGTTTATTGAAATTTATATTATATATACTACGTAATCAGTTTTCTACTGATTGTAATAATGGTTTAACACAGAAGAAATTTTTAACATTTCAACTTTAGAGACACAAAAAATTCTAATCTTTTTAAAATTCGAATTTATATGCGCATTTGTGCAATAACTAAGCAAGTAGATCAATAAAGCTTTCAGAAGAAAAATGTATCACTTTAGGATAAAATTCTGTGGGAAAGTAGAATGGAAATGTGAGTTCAATGAGAAAAGCCATAATGTATAATTTTTTCACTATGTAAGAAAAACTTTCTTCAAGTTAAATAGGTGCTGATGGTCAAATCACTGTAGTTTATAGGTCTGGGGTATGATACGTTTAAAAGACAAATGTAGGGATACCTGGGTGGCTCAGTTGGTTAAGTGGCTGCCTTTGGCTCGGGTCATGGTCCCAGCCTCATGGGATCGAGTCCCACATCCGGCTCCTTGCTCGGCGGGGAGTCTGCTGCCACTCTGCCTGTGCTCACTCTCTCTGACAAATAAATAAATAAATAAAATCTTTTTAAAAAATTATAAAAGACAAATGTAACATTTTCTTTTAAAATATGAGTAGTGATAGCATACTAGAAATCATATCCTTTGTTCAACTCAAAAATGTGCAAGAAGGTAGCTTTTCAAAACAAACATTTGAAGAAACAAAAACATTATGAGTCCTTTGTTCTTGAAACTTGGTACTCAAAGTGTGGTTCTTGGACTCCATCAGGATCACCTGGGACCTTAGAACTACAACTTTCAGGCTCTACCTGCTGAATGAGAATCATTTCACTTGAGGGATCCATATCACACTGAAGTTTAAGAAATGCTATAGATTTCTTCACCTGGACCATATCTCAAAGTCAAAGTATTATCCCCTTAAGCTTCAACATTTCTTCCACTGTTTTCCATCCCAGAAAATTGCATATTTTCAGTGAACCCTGGCTGGAAACCTTAGAATCATCCCTGAAGCTTTGTCCTTAGACTTACTCCATCAGTCTTCACATCCAATCAGTAAAGATCCAGCCAGTAAAGATTTACTTTCTTCATCAGTCAATGTGAACCAGGCAATGAGGATAGAAAATTAAATAAGATCTAGTCCAGTCTGCCTTGAGCATCTGTCTTCCAATGCCCTCTCTGGTGGACAGCCTCTAACATGATCCCCACTGGTCCCTGTGTCCTGGTCTTCACACCTTTCTATAATCTTTACCTCTTGAGTATGTGTAGGGGTGCATCCGTGACTTGCTTCTAACCAATACAACAAGATAGGTCACCCTCACGATTCTGTTGTATAAGACTCCTAGCAGTTCTTGCTCTAGGGTCTATCTCTGTATTACTGGTCTTGGAGACATGCGTTGAGAGGCTGTAAATTACAGACATACAGAGAAGTCCACATGGCAAGGAGTGAGGGACAAGGGAGGCCTCTAAAAGCTGAGAGAAGCCTCTGGCTAATAGCCAACAAAAATACTGAAGGTCCCAGAACTACAGCTGGAAACATAAATAAATACAAATATTCTGTCAATAACCTGAGAGATTTTAAAGAAGATTCTTCTTCACTCCAACCTCCAGAAGAGAAAGCTACCCGGCCATCACCTTGATTGCTGTCTTTGAGGGACCCTGAAACCCAACTAGAAGAGAACCCAGTTCAAGCCGTTCATGGGCTTGGGGATGTGAGGTAACACACAGAAACTGTGTGACACTAAATGTGTGTTGTTGTAAGCCACTAAATCTGTGATAATTTATTATGCATTATGGAAAACTCTTTCTGCTCTGATAATGCCTTAGCTGGCCGTGTGAGAAGACCCTCCCCATTGCCTTTCTGCAGAGTCTCTCTCCCCTCTTCATCCAGCTTTGACAGTGCTAGCAGAGTAACTAGAAAACCTTACCCTGTGAAATCCATGCTTAGAATACTCGAAGGACTAGGGAAAAATGCTTAGCATATCGTAAGTTTTCAATAAATATGTGTTGAAAGCAGTAAGAAGTTACCTGTATATAACACAATCTTTTTTTTTAATTTTTTATTTTTTATAAACATATATTTTTATCCCCAGGGGTACAGGTCTGTGATATATAACAAAATCTTAAGCAAAAGACAAATCAGTTTCAAAAGACACAGCACAGGTCCTCAAGATGCAACAAGTATCTGCGGCTAATAATACATTATATGTTAATTTAAAAAATGCAACAAGTATACCTAGCAAGGCAGATAATGAGATTGACATGGTGGATATTCTGCTTTAATTTTTGCTTTGTAGCTATTGCCTTCTTTGAAAAGTTATCTCTCATACTTAGCTGTCCTTTACTTTAATAAGAAAAATAAATTTTCTATAAGTGCCTAACTTTTGCATTTTTAAAACCATGTTCTATTTCCAATTGCAGGGAGAAGGGGACTTTTTATTCACTGAACACCAGATCCCCTACTGTACACTTCACTGGCTCCCACTGAAATTTGGGGATCCAGCACATGCCCAGCATACACATACCCCAGAGAAACACTTCCTCCCATCAAAGTAACTTTCACATTTCCCTCTGTTTTTGCTTTATTCATTCACAGAGAGCTCTGAGTCTTGCCAAGTTCAAAGTGTGTTGCTAAGACACAAACTTGCCCTAGGATAAGGAACAGGAATCAAAGGCAACTTGCTAATGGTTTCATTACTGACTCATTCATGAACCTTGGAAGACCTAGGGCTGCTCTACCTTTTGGTTTCTCCAAATGGTAATTAAAAAAACTGTAACAGTGGATGTTCTATGCAGGGATATGTTCCTATTTGTTCCCATTGTGACAATGGGCAGTAGCTACCAAGTCCCACCTCCTGTCTTAGCTCTGTACAGTCCATGGCGCACACCAATACCAGGTTAACTTTCACATAGCACACCTAGCACACCTCTTATCCATCTGTCCTTACACTCACATTTAAGTCTTTCATTGACTCTCAAGACATTTAGACACCTTTCTAACTGTTCAATGAGAATAGATCCTTTATTTTTTTTAAAGATTTTATTTATTTATTTGACAGACAGAAATCACAAGTAGGCAGAGAGGCAGGCAGAGAGAGAGAGGAGGAAGCAGGCTCCCCACCGAGCAGAGAGCCCCATGTGGGGCTCGATCCCAGGACCCTACGATCATGACCTGAGCTGAAGGCAGAGGCTCAAGCCACTGAGCCACCCAGGAGCCCTGAACACAGATCCTTTAGAATCTGGCCTTATACTTCTGTTGACACTCTCTGCCTACTCCCTGTACCTCAGCCACCTGGCTCACTAGTTAACCCATGTCTTCCCATCCTCCTCCCAATTTTTTTTTTTTTTTTTTGGCTGCCTTGTTGGGTGATTTAGAATGAAGTCTGCTGATGTTTCTGCCAATTGGAATTTTCCCCATCCTTCAAAGCCTTTGAGCTACCTTTCTTGACACTATGTTCCTAAACAAAAGCAATCTCCCTCTCCCCTAATTCCTGTGATTGTGTACTTTCCCTTTTTGAGGTTCCTGCTTTCTCCCCTCCACCCCACAATCCCAGTTAGTCTACTGAGCTACTTGTTTACAGGCTCTGGGTTCCATAACTGTGTCCCACATGACAGCTTACAAAAGCAGATATTTAGTCTATTTATCAAATAATAATAATGGCTAACATTTGTTGAAAGTGTTATATAAGAGTTTATGCTAAGCATACTACATGCATTACCTTCTTAACTCTTCATTATAACCCAAAGAGGTAGCGTTATTAACTCTACTTTAAAAATTAGGAAACTGAGGTTCTAAAAAGTTCTAAACTAGCTCAGGGTCACAGTCACATAGTTTTTAAGTGACTAATTCAAGATATGATTAGAAATTTGTGTGACTCAAAAATAGGCTCAAAATGGATGAAGGACCTCAATGTGTGAAAGGAATCCATCAAAATCCTTGAGGAGAACACAGGCAGCAACCTCTTCGACTTCAACCACAGCAACTTCTTCCTAGGAACATCGCCAAAGGCAAGGGAAGCAAGGGCAAAAATGAACTATTGGGACTTCATCAAGACCAAAAGCTTTTGCACAGTAAAGGAAACAGTTAACAAAACCAAAAGACAAGTGACAGAATGGGAGAAGATATTTGCGAACAACCTATCAGATAAAAGGCTAGTATCCAAAAATCTATAAAGAACTTAATAAACTCAACACCCAAAGAACAAATAATCCAATCAAGAAATGGGCAGAGGACATCAACAGACATTTCTGCAAAGAAGACATCCAGATGGCCAACAGACACATGAAAAAGTGCTCCATATCACTTGGCATCAAGGAAATACAAATCAAAACCACAATGAGATACCACCTCACACCAGTCAGAATGGCTAAAATTAACAAGTCAAGAAATGACAGATGCTGGTGAGGATCCAGAAAAAGGGGAACCCTCCTACACTTTTGGTGGGAATGTAAGCTGGTGCAACCACTCTGGAAAACAGCATGGAGGTTCCTCAAAAAGTTGAAAATAGAGATACTCTATGACCCAGCAATGGCATTACTGGGTATCTACCCTAAAGATACAAATGTAGTGATCAGAAGGGGCACGTGCACCCGAATGTTTATAGCAACAATATCCACAATAGCCAAACTATGGAAAGAACCTAGACGTCCATCAACAAATGAATGGATAAATAAGAGGTGGTATATATACACAATGGAATACTATGCAGCCGTCAAAAGAAACGAAATCTTGTCATTTGCAATGACGTGGATGGAACTAGAGGGTATTAGCGAAATAAGTCAGTCAGAAAAAGACAATTATCATATGATCTCCCTGATATGAGGAAGTTGAGAGGCAACGTGGGGGGTTTGAGGGAGGTAAGAAAAGAACAAATCAAACAAGATGGGATTGGGAGGGAGACGAACCATAAAAGACTCTTAATCTCACAAAACAAACTGAGGGTTGCCTGGGGGAGTGGGGTAGGGATAGGGTGGTGGGGTTATGGACATTGGTGAAGGTACGTGCTATAGTGAGTGCTGTGAAATGTGTAAACCTGGTAAATCACAGACCTGTACCCCAGAGGCTAATAATACATTATATATTAATAAAAAAATTAAAAATAAAAAAAAGAAATTTGTGTGACTTTACTTCCTTTATATTGAACATTGTTGACTTAGGCATGTTTGGAGGCTTAAAACAAAACTTCTGAAAGCCCCTAAAATTCTCCTGAAGAAAATCACAAGTATCACATCATTTGTTAACAAATTTAATCACTTTTCCAGGCAATCTCATTCAATGCTAGTCAGAGTGTATACTCATATAATCCCCTTTCAGTGCATTTGGATATTATTTTCAAATTTTTCAATGTACATCTGATTCAATTAAGATCTCGGGTATGTGATGGGGGGAAATATAGCAGCTTAAACAAGATAGAAATTTAGTTCTCTTCATGTGAAAGAAATCTAGAGGGAGCCCTCCAAGGCTACTATGGTAGCTTTAAGTTATCAGACACCCAGGCTTCTTCAGTCTTGCTACTCTCTTGTGTCCTTAGCATGTCACCTCATAATCCAAGAGGATACTTAAATCCTCTAGAATAAAAGAGAAAGGGCAAAAGAAAGTTTGCTCTTTTCTTGGTAAAGAGACTCCTTAAAGGAATTATATAGCACTTGAGCTCATATTTAATTAATTAAAAGTCACATAGCCACATATAGCTGCACTCGAGGCTGGGAAATGTAGTCTTTAGTTGACTGCACTGCTGCCAGGAGTAAATGTCAAGTTATGTTATTAAAAAAAAAAAAAAATAGGGAATCTTGGATATTTAGAGGAAACTAGCAATCTCTGCCCTTTATCAAAATAGGGTTTCCACTTCTAGAAACTAGTTACACAGATATCAAAGACTTGTGCATAAGGATATTTAGCATAGCACTTTTTGAAACAATCAAACATAAGAAATAATTCTAAAATCTTTAAGGATTTGGATAAAAGAATTACAGCATACCAATACAATGTGATGATGCTTCAGGTACAGACGTGGCTGAAATATATAGCTAAGTGAAAACAGCTTGGGAAACAGAGTAGAGCATGATTCAATTCTTTAATAAATATATATGAATAAAAATAATTCATGTTTGCTTTACTTTATATACATCTGTATTGTTCCTAAACATTTTCACCCATGAATATGTATCACCTTTACAATCATTTATTTCTAAGTTAAAATTTTCTTTATAAAAAAAATTCTTAACTTTAGCATCATTTACACCCCCTAATATAATTTTCTTTGTCGTTCTCCTGCTTCTGTCTTATTTCTTAATTCAGAGGAGCAGTCTTATAATGCTTCCCACTTGAGACTGTCATGAGATTGCTTTTTAACCACCCTTCAGGAGTTACTCCTGAGTTTACCACTGACTCCTCTTCCCTGAGACTGCCTGTCTCCTTAGGCTATTTTAATGCAGACCCAGAAAACACTTATATTTACAGTTCCATATTGGAATTTCATTATCAGGGAAGTTTGGGAAATGTTAAGTTAAAGTAAAACAGATTTCCTTTCTACAGAATATTTAGAGGCTGTAATAGTGAAAGAGTATTGTCAATCTATAAGAAATGAATACACAATGATATGCAGTGTTTAGCAAGAAGGAACCCCACCATCTTGTGTTCAATCTTCAGTAAATTCTGTTCCAGGAGGAAAACAAAAACAAAAACAAAAAACAGGCAAATCACCCAAAACACACAGGCTCCTAGTGGTCCAACCTTGTCAACCTTTCTATCTCCCAGCATAAGCTCATCATTTCTTGTGCTCCATCTTCACAAACTCCTGGAGGTTTCTCAGGTACACTAATTTTTTTGTCCACCCTTCCCATACTTTGTGCTTGACAAATTTCTACTTTTCCTTCAACCTCTCACTCAAAATTTAGCTCCTCCAGGAAGCCTTCCTTGCTTATCTTCTTACCTCTCCCACCTGCTACATTTCCCATAGTTTTCTGTACTTTGCCCTTAATACTTACTCCTCTGTATGCAATGTCTAAGTCAACCATTAGAATACAAATCCCTCCACTATGAGGACTTACGATAACTCAGTGAACTAGGACAGAATGGTGGTGGGGGTTTTTTTTGTTTGTTTTTTGTTTTTAACCAATCGCAGGAGGATAGGGGAAATGAGGAAATGTTGATCAAAGGGTACAAACTAAAAGTTCTACTATGAAAATGTACACTGAGATCTTATAACATGAAGATTATAGTTGATAATACCCTGTATCATTGAAATTACTAAAAGGGTAAATCTTACATGTTCTCAATACAAAAAGATATGGTAATTTTATGCTGTGATGGACCCTATGGTGGTGATCATTTTGCAATATATAAGTGTATCAAATCAACATGTTGTACATGCTCAACTTATACAATGTTATATGTCAGTTATGTCCATAAAGGAAAAATATGAACAGAAAATTTGATATCAATAAATACATCCTAGCAATAAAGAAAAAATAAAATTTCTAATAAGAAATATTTTCATGTCCCAGATGGACATCACAGATATATACACAACATTCCACCCCAAAGCAACAGAATACACATTCTTCTCTAGTGCACATGGAACATTCTCCAGAATAGATCATATCCTGGGTCATATATCAGGTCTCAACTGGTATCAGAAGATTGGGATCATTCCCTGCATATTCTTAGACCACAATGCTCTGAAGCTAAAACTCAGTCACAAGAGGAAATTTGGAAAGAATCCAAATACATGGAAACTAAAGAGCAACTTTCTAAAGAATGAATGGGTCAACCAGAAAATTAAAGAAGTATTGAAAAAATTCGTGGAAACAAATGATAATGAAAACACGATGGTTCAAAATCTGTGGGACACAGCAAAGGCAGTCCTGAGAGGAAAGAATATAGCAGTACAAGCCTTTCTCAAGAAAGAAGACAGGTCTCAAATACACAACCTAACCCTACACCTAAAGGAGCTGGAGAAAGAACAACAAAGAAAGCCTAAACCCAGCAGAAGAGAAATAATAAAGATCAGAGCAGAAATCAATGAAATAGAAACAAACAAACAAACAAACAAAATAGAACAATGGCTCTTTGAAAGAATTAATAAGATTGATAAGATTTCTTATCAAAAAGAAAAGAGAAAGGACCCAAATAAATAAAATCATGAATGAAAGAGGAGAGATCACAACCAACACCAAAGAAATACAAGCATTTT
Organism: Mustela nigripes; assembly: GCF_022355385.1. Classification (NCBI taxonomy): domain Eukaryota; kingdom Metazoa; phylum Chordata; class Mammalia; order Carnivora; family Mustelidae; genus Mustela; species Mustela nigripes. Next base: position 45,752,061 of record NC_081558.1, read on the forward strand.
AAGAACATATTATGATCAAATACACGACAGCAAATTTGACAATCTGGAAGAAATGGATGCATTCCTAGAGACATATAAACTACCACAACTGAACCAGGAAGAAATAGAAAACCTGAACAGACCCATAACAAGTAAGGAGATTGAAGCAGTCATCAAAATTCTCCCAACAAACAAGAGCCCAGGGCCAGATGGCTTCCCAGGGGAATTCTACTAAACATTTAAAGAAGAATTAATTCCTATTTTCCTGAAACTATTCCAAAAAATAGAAATGGAAGGAAAACATCCAAACTCATTTTGAGGCCAGTATCACCTTTATTCCAAAAACAGACAAGGATCCCATCAAAAAAGAGAATTACAAACCAATATTCTTGATGAACACAGATGCGAAAATTCTCACCAAAATACTAGCCTCCTACACTGTTGGTGGGAATGCAAGCTGGTGCAACTACTCTGGAAAACAGCATGAAGTTTCCTCAAAAAGTTGAAAATAGAGCTACCCTATGACCCAGCAATGGCACTACTGGGTATCTACCCTAAAGATACAAATATAGTGATCAGAAGGGGCACATGCACCTGAATGTTTATAGCAACAATGTCTACAATAGCCAAACTATGTAAAGAACCTAGACGTCCATCAACAGATGAATGGATAAAGAAGAGGTGGTATATATACACAATGGAATACTATGCAGCCATCAAAAGAAATGAAATCTTGCCATTTGTGACGACAAGGATGGAACTAGAGGATATTATGTTTCGCAAAATAAGTCAATCAGAGAAAGACAACTGTCATATGACCTCCCTGATATGAGGAAGCTGAGAAGCAATGTGGGGAGTTTGGGGAATAGGAAAAGAATAAATTAAACAAGATGGGATCAGGAGGGAGACAAACCATAAGAGATTCTTAATCTCACAAAACAAACTGAGAGTTTCTTAATCTCACAAAACAAACTGAGAGTTGCCAGGGGGAGGTGGGTAAGGAGAGAGTGGTTGGGCTATGGACATTGCGGATGGTATGTGCTATGGTGAGTGCTGCGAAGTGTGTAAACCTGGCGATTCACAGACCTCTACTCCTGGGGCTAATAACACATTATATGTTAATAAAAAAATTTTCATGTCATAATACAAATCTTATGTATCATTTCCTTGTGAATAGTTTTGGATTAATATGGATGCAATTAATAACATATAATGTCTTTCATTAGAATAAATTACATACAATCGCTTCTCGGCCTTTTGGCTAAGATCAAGTGTAGAATAAATTACACAGTGCAAAGTACCAACCATTATAGGATCATGGCAAGCTACCGGGGATTCTCGAATAAGCAACGAAAAAGAGAAATTCACTATTATTTTCCAGCTAGTAGAAAAATTATTTTAGAAAGAAGAAATTCAAGAGTTCTTTACATGAAGGAAGTTTCATTACTGAAAATACACTTTAAAAACGGTTTCAGAATTTCACTATCATGAAATAAAAAAATAATATCTCTAGTTTGAGTAGAATACTTATTTCTCAAAATCATAAGTACTGCTCGATTTTTCCAATTAGGGTATAAAATATGCATTATTCCCATTGATATAAAGGTCCCGTCAGCAAGTGTGTAGGATGTAGTAATGGACTGAATTGTTTCTCCTGAAAAGATATGTTGAAGTCTTAGTCCCCAGTACCAGTGAATGTGACCTTATTTGGAAATAGGATCTTTACAGATATAGTCAAATTAAGATGAGGTCATACTTGCTAGGGTGGGCTCTGATCCAAGATGGCTTGTGTCCTTCCAAGAAGAGGAGGAGAGACACAGACAGGGAGAATGCCATGTGAACACGGATGCAGAGATTGGAGTGATTCACTTGCAAGTCTAGAATGTCAAGGGTTACCAAAGCACCAGGAGCTAAGAGAAAGGCATGGAACAGATTCTCTCCTCTGGAGCCTTCAGAGAGAGAGCACCACCCTGCTGATATTTTAATTTCAAATTTCTGTTCTCCAGAAATAAGAATAAACTTTTATTTTTTAAGTCACCAAATTTGAAGTACTTTGCCACAGCAGCCTAGGAAAATGATACAGATGTTTATTGTTCCACATACTTCATTTAAGCCAGTGGCTCTGAGACTGATCCCAGGTTCCATTTCTCTAGCATTTAATTTTGTAGATCTGGGGTAAAGTCCAGAAATGTGTGTGGTTAATAAGCTCCCCTGATAATTCCGATAATGATGGATCACACAAAAATGTTTACAAAACACTCATTCAAATGGCCAAGGTGTTTTTCTTTTTCTCTGGCTTTTATCAAAAGCCAGGCACTTTCTCCTGTACTTTCCCACAAGCGTTCTGGAGAACAAAAAGCAAACTCGTGAGTTTGATTCAACACTAACTCAAAATGGCCAACAGTAATTTTAATAAGAAAGCAATGCTAGCTGAGCTGAAATACCATGTCCCAAATTGTAGGCCAGAGGGAAAAGAGTTAGCCAAAAAAAAAAAAAAAAAAAAAAAAAAAAAAAACCTCCCATTATATGGATTATATAGGGGGAATAATAGAAATTCTGACAGATTCTTATTTTGCACCAAAACAAGCAGGCATTGCAACAATGTGAATGATATGTGTTGCCAAAAGCATTTCCCTTTTGTTAAGGTGGCTCATTTTGAAAGTTTGAGTGCGTCCCCTTTGGCTTACAGAACATCTGCAGCACAGCTCCCAGGAAAGTGGAGGGCACTGAGGGCTCATCAGTTATTCTGTGTTGACCAATCTCTGACTTAGAAGCCCAAACCCTGACTTAGCAGCCCGGGCTTAGACCTTGGCCTGCATCAAGTTCTCTGCCTGAAACTAGTCCAACTGATCAAATTCTTACCAATATAAGAACCATGTTTAGCCGAAGCTGATTAAAAGCTCAGTGTCAGTGCTCATAGTACCTGGATCTCAGGTCTGATTGGATCAGTTGACATTACCCTCTGAACCAACAGGTAAATTAGTCTTGATGAATAAATCATAGGATTTGGAGTCTAGGACCCATCTTAGCCATCTCTACTTCGTATGGGACTAGGTCCAAGTTACGTAACTTCTCTGAACCTCAGCAGTCCCACTGACAAAACAGTGATGACAATTACTAATCTTCCAGGGGCTATTTGGAGATTGAACAAAATTGTATATGAGTAATTATCCATGCATATTTTCTTGGGCCATAGGCTGTATCTTTAGCCCTAGATGCCTGCTTCACACTGTGAGTCAAACACCAGTTAGGAGACTGAATCTACCTGCACAACCCACCACCATTATTGTTCCCAAAAGAGCCTGTGCTGTTGCTAGCGGATGCATCATGTATCAAAATGGTTACCTTGGACAGTAGAAACCCTCTGTAATCATCCACTGCAACAAAATGTGTAGTTTAGCAGTTAATAAAAAATATTGATGAAATGGAAAATTCTTAAAAATTATGCATACATACCTAAATTTTATTTTAACTTAAAATGTATAAATTGGATCCATTCCTAAACTTTTAATGTAGGCCAAGTTTTGTTGCTGTGATTGACTTTAAAATGATCTAACGATCAGAGTTCACATTCTCTCTCTTGCATAAACCACTCAAACAATGCATTGTCTACTAGGATTTCCAGGTCTGCCTTTTATAAAGCAGAGTGAGAATGTACATACTTTTGTGAAACAATCTGAACGCAGACTCTTTCCAGTTTTATGAGCCCCTCCACCTCCAAGACTTTCAGAGTTGTTGTGCCCACATGTGATTCAACAGCACTTTCAGCAACTCAAACTTACTCTTTCCAAAATATTTATGGAACCAAAAACTCTCTTTTTGTACTTATATTAAATCAGTCATGAAACATTTAATTGAAATATGTGATTACATAACAAACGGAACTGGCACAAACAGATATGGGCAGCGACACAACTGACTTTGGCAAGTAGGCAACTGCAGTAGTGGGAACAGAAGAACAGGAGGAAACAGAAAGCAGCCCACCAGTTGGGAGCTATCCACATACTCTAGTCATTAGGCAATATGTTTTTGCATACGGTATAGAAAGCACTGATTAATCATATAATGGATAGGAGGAAACTGGTTAACAGTTTCTGACACAGCAATTTGTCTAACAGAGAAGCTCCGATCTACTAAAAAAGAAAGACTCTGGAGCCAGAAAACTAGTATGAACCAAAAGAAGTCTTGTTGCAGGTCTGGGAACTGGTCTCATAGAGTAGGCAGCTCTATGGTTCTTTAGCTCTAGAGCTCTTTGTAAGTTCTACTTTAAGAAAGTGCTCGTTTCATCAGTTTCTTGAATATTCAGAAGCTCAGCCCCTGGTGAAGCTTGTACATCTTGAGCCAGGAAGGAAGAAAGTCCTTAAGGATCCTTTAAAAAAAGAAGTCTCAGAATGTCAGACTATCAGCACTGGCAGACAGCTGAACCTCTCTTCCTTGATTGAAGACCCTGCTGGAGGCCCCTGGAGGAAACCCCCTTGCTTTAGGTCAGAGCACTCACTCTAAGTCAGAGCTGACTAGGGCTCTCAGGACAGCTCCTTCAATAAACAAACATCACCAGAATCAATGACGAGAGCAGTGGCAACTAACAGCTATAAAGTTCTTTCCCATGATCAGGTATGACACTGAGTGCTGTACAGATATTTCTTATCTATGCTTTACAGTATCTCTATGAAAATATCCTATTAGCCGCATCTCACAGACAAGAACAGTGAGTATCAGGAGGTTGAAATCTTAGAAACATACAGCTTGGAAAAAGAGCTTGAATTTAAATAAAGTTTGTCTTACAGTAGGGTAAAGGTCTTTAATCACACGGCAGAACAAAGAATGAAGGAGGGGATTTTCATGGATGTGCTGATTTACAGGAGCATGTTGAGATTTTAAGAATAACAGTTGTGAATATTTAAATGACATTCCTCAAGGTAGAGAGAAGCTTAAATTTCCAGATTGCCAATGCAGGTGATACAAAAAGGCTTTAGATTGGGAGGGAGACAAACCATAAGTGACTCTTAATCTCACAAAACAAACTGAGGGTTGCTGGGGGGGGGGGGGGGGGGGGGGAGAGGGGGGGGGGGATTATGGACATTGGGGAGGGTATGTGCTTTGGTGAGTGCTGTGAAGTGTGTAAACCTGGCGATTCACAGACCTGTACCCCTGGGGATAAAAATATATGTCGATAAAAAATTAAAAAATTTAAAAAAAAAGGCTTTAGAGAGGGTATCTTGGGGAGACAGTGGTCCGTATCGGTTTCCGGGTGAGGAAATGTGAGCTAATCTATTTGGAATGATGATGGCATCATGGGGAGATGAACATGTAAGAAAAGAAAGAAGTGGGGGAGTCATTCTTCAATATTAGGCAGACAACGAGCCTTTCCAATTTTTTTTTCTAGTTCTGCCTGAGATAATCTCATTATAAAATATTGTCCTAAGATATCACCTACATGGCAGGCCAAACCTTGGCCACTAAGCATTTATTAGCATACAGTACATCTCTCTCTCTATGATCAACAGGGTGAACCATTATCCCTGGCACATCAATGGTTAAGTGAGAATCCTTTAGAACATGCTAGATCCTATTTAAAGAAAACTCATACATATATCGTATCACTCCCTTTCTCCAACATCCCAGTGGGTGTTAAATTAGCATCTCAACTTCAGCAAAGACAAGATTCATTCAAATTCACAAAGACTTATAGATATTAGAACCAGTTATTTTCTGTAAGTTCTCTCTTGGTTGGGAATAATACAAGAGGGCATAGCAGAAGTTAAAAAAAAAACAAAACTGACCCAAATTGAATATTTCCTGCTAATATTCTTCAAAACCAAAAAACTAGACCTGAATAATCAAGAGATGATCATATTAATACTTAGAGATATTGGTTCAAAAGTGTTGTTTAGGAATTTAGTCTCATTATCATTCATTCATTCAATACATGTCTATTAAACACCTATTGTGTACCATCTGAAGCACAAAGTGGGCACAAAGTGGTGAAGGAAAGTGCAAGATCCCTACCCACAGTCTCTTAGCTATCTACTCTGTACTATTATGCTCGTACTAAGAGGTCAAATTCTCTAAGGCAAGTCCATGGCCAGCCTATAAGGCATCCATTAACCTCTCGAAAATTCAGACAGAGCTTTGTTTTTTGAGTGTTTATTTTTCTAAGGAATGGGTCCATAGCTTTTGTTCATTTCTCCAGTTCTTAACTTTAAAAGTTAACAACCAATAGTAAAAGAACCATGATGGAAATCAAGTAATAAAGAGTCATTACCAGTAAAGGCCCACACTCCTCCCCTCCAGGCCTCTCCATCCACCTCAATTTCTGGTTATATTTTGACAACTCCCAGTAGCCGCTAAGATGTAATGGTGTGATATTTATCTCGTAATCTCTAAAGTACTATGTATAAATAATAGTTAATGTTATGGTCATTATTACTCAATTTGTAGGTTTCTTCTTCTAACAGTTTCAAAGAAAGACAAATATTTAATGACCAGCCACTGTGTTCCAAAGACACTACCTTACAACACAGGTCATTTATGAAAGGAGGAAAGAGTGACGCAGCACTGAAGCTATCACACTGGTCAGTCTGATCTGCTTTCCATTTTCTATCTTTCTTTTCTTTCATCCTGTCTGCATATCCTTTTTAAAACAAAAAAAATCCTGGAAAACTTGGGGTTCCTGAGGGATTTCTTTAAATGACTATTAATTCTTGATGTTTCAAAATGGTATTATACGTGCATCCTGAGGCTAAATGGGATCAAGTAGACTTTATGAATATAATAAATAAAATAAAATAAAATGCATTTCCACAGAGCTAGAAATAGACACAGAGGTTCCAAAACCTTTTTAGGAATTAAGAGAAAATAATGTTTTTCATCATAAGCACCCTGGTCACAGTGCACAGAATGCATCCTGAATTGTACAATGGTTGCTTGGATTTTATTCTCCTTCTCCTTCATTTGATATACACTACAGTTAAAAACCTGAAGAATTTAAGCAAGCACTGTCAGGTGATTGTAGCCTTTGAAGCCTGACACCAAATACATTCCTTCTTCCCTCCCTCCTTCTCTCTCTCTCTCTCTACTTTCCCCAGCTTACAGTTCCAGACTGCTTCTCCTATAAAGATGACTTATTTTTTTTTTAATTGCACTTACTTTGACTAGTCTGGCTTTTTAAAGACAGTTTAGTTATATTCATTGCAAAAGCATTTGGAAATCGTCTATTTTTTTCCTCTACCCCAGCACACGCTCTATCAATTCATCTTCTGGTTAAGAAAGAAACAAACATCCCACAGGAATCCTCCATTTTCAAAGTCAGGTAGTGTGTAATATCTCTAGGTTTTTCAGGATTTGAAGCAAAGTATATCTAGAGAAAGTGTTCCTGTCTTCTGTTGCTGTTAAATTCAAAGGAAACACGATGATTTGGCTTTGCAGAACATGAGGCTCTCCCTTCCCCTGACAGCTCTAGTAATAGTGCCTGGGTTAGAAGTAAGATCCTCAGAACGTGAAAATCAAATTCCATATAATCCGCTTACAGGGGAAGCAAATTAAAAGCTATTTTTGATATTTTTTTTTAGCCCAGCACATGGTCTCCTCCACAAATGAAACTTGACACTCAATCCATCCCAACCACTGACCTGAGGAATGTAAGTCTGCCAAGAAGCTTAAAATTTGCTAACAAGTCCACATGAGCAATGGGCTGTCGAGTCCAAATATAAGATTTCTAAACAGCTTACGCTTTCTAAACAAAATCTGTTTTCTACTTTCCGTTGGTAAGTAATTTCCCTGCAAATCACTTAAGCATGGGAGTTTACTGCATTATCTCAAAATGGCATTAACTTTCAGCACCTCTCTCTCTCTCTCTCACAGTCATAAAATATTACAAAGTCAAATCTAAGCCAAAAAGCTTAAGTCTATCTGGAAGCAACTCTGTCAAGATGCAATTTGTTGTTGTTGTTATACCCTCTCTTGGAGGAGGAAGCAGGTGATGCTCTAGTCTCCCTCACCTTGACTATCTGCAAGAACACTGGGCAAGTTGTATTGCTACAAACCATACTAGCCACTAGAAATATGAAAGCGGAGTTGAATTATTTGAGCCAAGTGGAAAATTACCTGGCAACATTAAAGACTTATTCTCTCTTACACATTACATATTTACTCATAGGCAAATGTTTCTAACTGATATAGCCTAGTGGTTAAAAGTGCAGATTTTGCCATCAAACAACATGCATTCAAATTTCGTTAGGTGGCTGTGTGGCCTTGGGCAGGTTACTAAACCTTGCTGTGCACAGTCTTCTATTTGATGATGTGAAGTTAATAATAGTATCTCTCCCACAGTCACTGTGAGGATTAAGTTATATAATGTTATAACCCCCTCCTTCTTGGACTGTCTTTGGAAACTGGATATTCTCCAGCTTTATTACACCGAGCTTGAGATCCTTCCAAATCTGGCTTCTGCCCATAAAAAGTGAGGTGCAGGAAGAATTCTTACACACCCAGAAAAGCTGTCAGCCCAAGCATTTCCCTAAATGGAAATGATTTCCTCCTCAAAAGGAATTCTACTTTCAGCTTTAAAATGGAATAAGTAAAAGCATCAAGGGCATTGCATAGCCTGTGCTAAGTTCTGAGCAAATGTGAACTGAATCTGAGACTGTGGCTGACCCGCTTTTGTTTCTTCAAATTCTTGGTACAAAGTCTTCTTGCCATTATTCAAAGAATCAGTCATCTGGCTGTAGACTGTCTCCTGCCTTTCTGTAGGGAGATGCTCTTTACTCTGCCTCAGAACTTTTACTGGTTGCGGTATCTCTGTCATATGTTGGATTTTCTGTTTCCTGCAGATTCTACTGACAGGAATCATAGAAACTGAAAGGAAGGAAGGAAAGAAGGAAGGGAGAGAGAGAGGGAGGGAGGAAGGAAAGGAAAGAAAAGGAAAGGAAAGGAGAAGGAAAAGGAAAAGGAAAGAAAAGAAAAGAAGAGAAAAGCAGAGCAGAGGGTATGAGTAGGAACCCAGGAATCCACTCTGTTGATGGACAGCAGACATCAAAGAGGTGCTTGATCTTTCCAGTATTCAGATCATATACAAACTTCTGGAAGGATCAGCAGCATGGCCAATATTTTTGCCTTCTTTATTTATCCATGAATTAATATGATAATACCTGGATCCTGAAGGGAGTCTGGGTCTCATCCCTGCAATGAAAAGAACCTACCTCTTGTGTTTCCCATTGGACTGAGCATTTTGTCCTCATTACATACACAGCTGACTCTCAGGGAGCAGCAGCAGGCTGCATCTGCACTTACTCCTTAAAAGGCAGGAGGCATGGAACCATGCAGTTGTCTTCAGTTGTGAGCACACACCGGGCTCCTATCAGAGGTCCAGCAGAGAATGTCAGCTAGCATACATCTTTCCTTAAAACCCATTAATTCTCTATCATGTCTCCAAATGAAAACAAGAACTAAGTGGGAAAAAGTCAGGAGCAAAGATAATTGATAGGATCCTTGGGATCCTATCAGTGCTGCCTCTAAGTCCCAAGGAACAGTCCCCAGACCAAATTAGCAGGGACTGTCCTGAGCTGCCTCAGACCATAGATATCCCTGCACCTTGATGACAGAGCTCCCCTGCCCTATTCTGAATGAATTCTTGGGCACCTGGAAGGGTGAGCTTAGCTTTCACTCATCAAATCTTTGACTTCTTTAGCCATTAACCGTAGCTTTCTGACCCCTAAACCAACTGCTGCTCTGTTAGCTTTAGCATATGCCGTAAACCCTACAACCCAGCTGCATACCCCGATTCAGAGTTCATAACTGTGTTTGGCATATGCTACTTACTCGGGTCCCTCAATGCTTCACATCTCAACCCTAGAAGAGGGTGATATTCCACTTAGCTGCTGCCCTTGATACTCCTTAGCTACAGATAGCCCTAAACCACTCAGCCACCTATAACCAAGAAAGTCTGAAATTTTTACATCACTGTACAAACAATCAGAAAATCCAGGTTTTGGTCCTGGATCCATTTTTATATGATCTTGGCAAGAGTTCCTTGATGTATTCATTTGCTAGGACCACCATAACAATGTGCCACCCCCTGGATGGCTTCAAGAGTGCCAATTTATTGTCTCACAGTTCTGTAGGCTAGAAATCCAAGATCAAGGTGCCAGCAGGTTGGCTCTTTCTGAGAGCTCTAGAGAGAGAGAGAGATGCTCCAGGTCTCTCCTCTGGTTTCAAGACGCTTCAGGAGTTCCTTAGCTTTTAGATGGTCATCTTCTCCCGACATCTTCTTACAATACTTCCTTCTATGTGTGTTCATGTTCAGTTTTTCCCTTTTTATAAGGACACCAGTCATATTGAATGAGGGGCCCACCTTCCTCCAGTGCAACCTCATCTTAACCAATTATATCTGCAATGACTCTATTTCTAAATAAGATCACATTCTGAGGTACTAAGGGTTAGGACTTCAGTATGTGAACTTGGCTGGGGGCAGAAACCTCATGCAACCCAGAGCAACTGGTAATCCCTGCTTATCTACTTGCCAAGTTGATGTAAGAGATAATGAATGCAAAAACATTTTGCAAACTGTAAAGTACTACACAAACAAGGAATTATTAGGACTTCAAATACCTGTTGGAATTTGTTTTTTGAGAATAACAGAACGTGACCATCCTAATGATTATCCTGTACATAAGAACTGACTAAAAGTGGCCTTGCTACTTCTATAAAACTGAAGTTATTTTTCTGCAAGTGCTGTCTCCTCATTTATTGATTTGCATAAAATGCTACTTAATGACTTAAATATTTATATTATGTGAACTCAGCTTAATATCCATGAAATAAAAAGGTGCGTTATCTCTTACTGCAGACAGAGTCCTTTTCTTTCCAAGCCATTTACATTTCCATCTCCGCAAGACAGAACTTACGTAAACGGATTAGTACCACGGAAACAAAATATAGTCCTTGGAGGGGAAAATTTGACTGGAAAAAGGGCCTGTACTCTGAAACTTCCTCCAAAGACTAATGATAGAGAAACGCTTGAAAATCAAACTAGCTGAAATGATAGAGATTCATTATGCCCCTAAGGAAAAAAGAGACAGGAAGTTTTCTGATGGCATTTCAGTGCCTACGCAAAATGTTAGTATTGGGTCCATCTTCTGCCGGGGGAGGGGATGACAATAATCAACAATTGTTTTCACAGAAAATAGCTATAGAAATTTTTAACACCTTTGGAAATTATTTTTTAATTAATGGCATATTAGTTTCCTGTGGCTGCTGTAACAGGTTACAACTAGCTCGCTGACTTAAAACAGCCTCACAGTTCTGGAGGCTACCAGTCCCCAAATCTGGCAAGGCCATGCTCTCTCCAGGGGCTCTAGGGAAAAATCCATTTCTTGCCTCTTTCAGTGCCCGATGGCCGCCCTAGCATTCCTAGGTCTGTGGTGGCATCTTTCCAATACTGGCCTCTGTCTTCACATTGCTGCATGCTCTATGTGACTGTGTCTGCTCCCCAGCCTGAAATCTCCCTCTCCTTCCTCTTATAAGGACACTTATGATGGCATTCAGAGCCAACAGGAGGAATCCAGGGTAATGCCCTCCTCTCAAACTCTTTAACTTAATCACATCTACAAAAACCCTTTTTCCAAATAAGGTGACATTCACCAGTTCCAGGGACTTTGTGCAGATATCTTGGGCGGGACCGAGAGGTATTTTTCAACTATCATACATGGGTAGAAAAAAGAAGCTTCCAACATGTATTTTTAGATCATTAGTTTTCAAGCTGTTTCCAAAAGTCTTGCAACTCTGAAGTGGAATAGCAGGGATTACAGAGGAAGGTGAAATGTGACCAAATCTTAAAGCTCCTTTCTGCCATCATCTGAACAGCCCTGCTTTTTTCTGTTTGAGACAATGGGGTCCTATGGGAAATGTCATTTCTAGGAAGAATTCAGTGCCTTTAAAATAAGGCTGCAAAGTACTGTTCAAGATTGGTGATTGTGAAAATGTTTTTGTGGCTATACAAAATTCACATGGAAAAAAATTTTCTTACACAGAATATGGACGCTCAGCACAGGAGATTCTGAATTATAAGTCTGGAAAAGAATCTTGGAATCTGTATTTTAGGAGGCATCAGGGTGACTTGATCTCAGAGCCAGGATCAGGTGTCTCACAGCTCCAGGTAAGTTAGGATCCTCCGCGGCCCATTCTTGACCTATTATCTGAAATTTCTGGCAGGAACAAGAGGGGTGTCCTAGTACCCATTAAGAATAAGAGAAGCCTGGAGAGCCCTTTCCTGTGACATAAACAGTTCGAGGCACTATTTTTAAAGGATTATTGGCATTTGTTTAAAAGCATTACAGTTCCCCCAAGGAAAAATATTGTATGATTCCACTTAGATATGGTACCTAGAGTAGTCCAAATTCATAGAGACAGAAAGAATGTAGCTTGCCAAGAGTTGAGGAAAGGGAAGAATAGGGAGCTACAGTTTTTTAGGTCAAAATTTCAATTTTGCAAGAATGGGATGAGTTCTGTGGACAGATGGTGATGATGGTAGCACGATGTGAATGCTAATGCCAGTGAACCACAGTGGCAAATGGTTAAGATGGTCAGTTTTATGTTGTATATATATTTTATCAAAGTTTTTGAAAATTTTTTAGGAAGCAACACTGTTGTCATAGGCAATGTTGGTGCTCCACTTAGATCCCGTAAAATTTGCATTTAACATTTATTTACACTCTTTTCCAGTATGATTTTTGCTTCTAATGATCATCACTGTGTCATATCTCTGGCTCCTCAAGCTATTTGAACCACTCTGCACTGACAAATGCCTGGAACACGACTGATTGACCCCAACCCAAGAACTCACCAGTGCTCCCTGCTCAGGACAGCTCTGAGGCACTGTTTGTGTTCCATAGTTCCCTGTGGGATCAGGTTGAAAGTAACTGCTAAAATGTCTTGTTGAACTCTCACTGTGGCTGGCTTCCTCTCATTTTCTGGTTCCTGTTATGCTCCTTAGGCTCTCCTCTGAGAGCCTTCCTTTATAAATTACTTGTGTACATGGACACACACACATGTACATGCACCATTACTGTTCCATTTTGACTGAGTCAGTACAAACAAATCCAGGTAGAGAACAGACCATACAATTCTTCCATCAAAAGAATATAAAGAGGGGCGCCTGGGTGGCTCAGTGGGTTAAAGCCTCTGCCTTTGGCTCGGGTCATGATCCCAGGGTCCTGGGATCGAGCCCTACGTCAGGCTCTCTGCTCGGCGGGGAGCCTGCTTCCCTCTGTCTCTGTCTCTGCCTGCCTCTCTGCGTACTTGTGTAGGCAAATAAATAAATTTTTTTATTTATTTCAGCATTTGTCTGTCTGTCAAATAAATAAATAATCTTAAAAAAAAAAAGAATATAAAGAATAATCTCTCCTTAATGGAATTTGTTGAGTTTTTTTTAAATGTACATAAACAGCATGAGGAAGTTAAGAAGAAGGCCATAGGGGTGATAAAAATATGTTAAGGCACTTCAGTGGAGGAAGAAAATAATTCAGGCTAGACTCACTCAGGACAGCTGCATAGAAAGATAGGAAGGATTTGGGTAAGTTAAGATTGGAAGATGACTGCTCAAGAAAAGTAGAAAATGATGCCAGAAATGGTGATGGGAAAATAAAAAATATATATATATTCTTGGAAGGGCCAGTAGAGAAATCATGTTTGAGGCTATGCATCCTGAGGCTAACTAGCTAGCAGGCATTGCAGAAGGAAGAGTCCCAAGTCCTGAAAGTAGTCAGTTACTTTCAGTAGGGCAAGATTCACATTTAAAGGTGCTCAGCTAGAAGACAACGAGAAGCTAGGGGCCAGAACTGGTCGACCACAGCAGCTAGATGCATAGGTATGTTAAGAGAAAAAATTCACAACAGATTAGAAACAAAATAAGTTTCTGGGTATTGAATACATAATTTTTAGAAACAAGAAAACTTGTGCTCCTATAAATATAAAATCAAAATGTGTCAAAGATCTTCTTTAGCTCATTAAATAATGAGGGAACAAGATTAAAAAAAAAAAAAAAAAAGTGCAAAGGAGCATCCGGAGAGCAGACACATATATACAGTCAGAAACGCTGAAATAAATTTGTTAGCAGATGAATCCTTGCAACTCCACTGGGGGAAGAATGCATTTGCTCTCTTAAGAACAAGCATCGTTTGCATTACCATCAGCTGTCTAGGACTTAAGGATCTGTAAAATAGCTTGGTCAAAGACAGGAAAAGGCCAAGGCCCTATAAAATCAAATCAGCCAATAGAATGAGGCAGCTAATGTCTCATATTCAATTAAAAGAACACCCAGAAACCTCTTGTGTTCATTTCAGTGTCTCAACTTTTTCTGATAGTGATCAAATAATTTGGGGACATGTTGAGTTAAAGAAAATGATCAGTTAACCTCTTCTCAGAGCCTTTAATAGGTAACATATATTTAGGATCAATAGGAAGAGAATATAGTATGGACCACTTTCCAAATGTATTGGGTCATGGGACCAACCTTTTTTCATGGAATTCTTTTTAATACCTGATTGATTGATTGATTGATTGATTGAAGAGAGGGAGAGAAAGGGGAAAGGGACAGAGAGAGAGGGAGAGAGAGAATCTTAAGCAAGCTTAGGCATGGTGCCCGACACAAGGCTCCATCTCCTGATCCTGAGATCATGACCTGACCCAAATCAAGAGTCAGACACTTAACGGGCTGAGCCTCTCAGGCACCCCTAAGATATTAAATATCAATACTCTATAGAGGTATTGGGGAACCCTGCACATGAGCATTCTAACCTGAGATAAAAAGAAGAAGAAAAGGGTAAAAGGACATCACTGTCTTTGCCTGAAGATCTTGGGTGGCTGTGAGGGGTTTTGTCTCACTGCGAAGTAAGCAAGTATCTTCTACCGGCTTGCTGTAATTTGTCCTTACTTTTTCTCACATCCCTACCTTCCCAGGGTACTTCAGGTACACAAGGCCCTTTCAAAGTAGCACAAGAAAGGTTGAAAGGATTAGATCTGGAATGCTAGAGAAACTATTCTTGTCCCTTTCTCCACTTCCTCCCAAACTTTTTTCCTAACCCAAGTTACTTGTGTCTGGCATGCCTTGGGCTCAATTACAGACCAAGACATGCTTCAAAAGAAAAGAACCATGGCGAAGAGACAGCTGTCATGTACATGTCTGTCAACCTAGCTGGCTGTCGAGAGCCTTCAGGAGCACTCACGGAGGAACAAACAGCTGTTCTCATCAGCAGTAAGCTGTTTGGAGACAAAGATAGCTTCCTCCACACTGGCTAGGACCGTAAAACAAAGGCATCAAACCACTGGAAGTATCTTCTTTCTGGGATAAATAGAACTTCCGGTCATTTTGTGGCCCAGTGAGCAAAACATGGTATTTGAAACCAGAAGGCATGAATTCAAGTCCTAACTTTTTCATTCACTAACCATCCACTTTTAGGCAATATTTTCCTCTCTCCAAGCTGCTTCTTTTTTTCTAATCTATAAAATGTGTACAAAAAAGAACAGTGAGCTCAGAAGATTCTTGTAAGCACTAAACTACTCACTGAGAGAACCCAGATTAAGCACCTACTCTATCTCTGGCATGTAATAAGTCCTTGATGAACATTAATTCTCCCCAAATTTATGTCATTTAATTAAACATAATAAAGCATTTTAGAATACAGAAGTATAGAGTGCCACCCTTGACAGTTGTACCTGATACATGTATTTATTCTTATATGTGTTATTAAAAAAAAAACCAATACCCTTCAAACTAGAGATCACAGATTATTTTGCTTAGGACAAACTTAATTAAGTTTTAAAAAAGTCAACATTACAGGTAATACACCAATATGGAACAACTGTAAAGTGGTGTATGAATAACTGAATTTTAAGAAACACTGAGATACATGTGCTGAATGGCCCCAAGAGGTTCTAGAAGCAAAAGGTTCTGGAAGAATATTTCATTGTGCAAGAACTTTCTAAGATAGTTTAATAAGGATGGACTAGGCCAGGTAAGTATTCTGCTACCGGAGACATTCCAGCAGAGATTAGCAGACCTGTGTGCAGAAATGGCAGAGTGGGGATTCAAACACCAAATGGATGGTTAGACCATGTATCCATTAAGATCTCTTTGAGTCACATGAAACTGTTCCTATAATTAGAAAGATTTCTGTTGGGGAAGCTGGCAGAACACACAGAGAAATATTTAGTAAGTGGTTCCTGGGAAAAGGTAGTGCATTCAGTAGTTGAAGGCTTGGAGGCTCTCTGCTGGGTTCTGAGAATCACCCGACCAAGTTTACAGGGCTTCCCCCCATCTCAGTCTGCATGCCAATTTCCATCTCATTTCACAGGTTTTGCACTTTCTATTCACTAAATGTTTCCTTTGAGAATGAAGTCCAGATCCTCTGCCACTGCAATGATTTCCTTTGGGTGAGAACAGTCGGAAGGCACAGGGTAATTAAAGACTATACGTGCTAGCATGTCTGACTGATGTGCACTCCCTTCTGATTGGTGTCTGATTTGAATAAGAATGCCAAGCCAGCAGAGTCAGGAGAAAGCAAAAACATAGGGAAGGCTTTCTAAATTATAAAAAGACAACGTCAGACCAGGACTGGTTTTATCTTCAGCCACACTCCTCTACTTGCCTCCTCCAATACAACATGCTCTCAAAATGAAGACGAGGGTATGCAGTTCCAGGGAATCCACAGAGAGCTTCTGCTCAGGAAAAAAAAAAAAAAAAAACTGACCTGCCGGCCTAACTACTTAATTCTCTACACAAAATATCTTTCATAGGTTATCAGAGCAGCTGCCCAAGTGGTGTGCTTTCCAGGGAACATGGAAAGCCCCTCAAAAACTTCCTTTTGACTGAAATCCCCTTATAGCTAACCATGACTTTATAAAGCAATTGCCCCCCCCCCCCCCCGAGAAAGGAATCACCATGACTGCAATTCAAGTTGAGGTAGAAATGACCGACTTGACCTTAGATTGGAGAATTTACATTAGGAATATTACCTGCCAGGTCCTGTCCTAAGAAATGCTCCACTCACGATGACACTTCCTCTCCCCTACCAATAAAGGGATTGGTTCATTATTCCCATTTTACACATGAATAACTTCAGACCTGGGGAAAGCAAGGGCTTCCCCAAGTTCACACACCTAAGAGATTCTAAACCTAAGCAGTTGGCACTGAACCTATTATTTTAAACCAAGAAAAATTAAAAGATCATCTAGAGAACATGTGAGCATTGGGGTTTGGGAGGGGGGACACAGGGAGGGAGAGAGAGAGAGAGAATACCAAGCAGGCTCCATGCCCAGCACTAGTCTGATGAGGAGCTTGATCTCACTACCTAGAGCTCATGACCTGAGCCGAAATCAAGCGTCAGATGCCTAGTCAACTTCACCACCCAGAAGCCCCTAGCCTCTCCCTTTTAAACATGAGAAATAGAAATGCAGAAAGTATGCAGCCAGTAAGTCACAGAGCAGGCACCCAAGTCCAAGGATTTCAGGAGAATCCAAACTGCAGGCTCTTTCTTAGAAGCAGATGTAAAAGGGCAAAGTGCAGTCATGCCCGATACCGAGGCGTCTCAGTACCCGAAATTTAGGGAGCCAGAAAAGGGTGACACTGAGAACAGTAAGCACATACTATTGCTCCTTCACAATTTCACTTTGGTGGCATTCAGTCCTAGAGCTGAATTTCTGAGGCTTTACCATGTGTCGGTCCCTCTAAGAGGCAGCAACATGGGTTTTGATGCCGAAAAAGGCATGGGATAGAGTCTCAGCTGTGCCACATTAGCCATGTGGCCTTAGATAAATGCTTACCCTGCTTAACTGCAGGAAAGGCAGAAGTTGGGGGAAGGGAGACCACTTGCCCCAAATCACACAGTCAGGGTCTGGTAGAACAGAAATTCAGACCTAGGTTTTCTGTAACAGGAAACAGTAGAACAGAACGGAACAAATAACCATGCTTGTGTTATGGTTGTTATTGTTGTTGTTGTTTGAGGGTCTTGATATTTTTGTTTTTAATCCAAGAAGAAAGAGAGGAAAAGTGAAACAGGTTGCTGGCCTTCTAGATGCTAGATTCTAGCTGTGACATCCCTGCTACATGGGACAGCCCCGTAGCCCATGGGCCCTGAGAATGCTGCCCCGGCTCTCCCTAGGGGCCCAGTACTGCTCTCCCGCCAGCCCAGCCCTTGCTAAGGAGCAGCCTCTCCCTCTCCCCATGGGAAAAAGTGCCCTGGGGACTTGCAACAGATAAAAGGGTCACATGGAGAATGAAGCAATTAGCTGCCCGAGATGAACTGCCCAGTGATCTGGTGAAGGCCAAAGAGCCCTGCTTCCATCCTGATACTGCAGCACTCAGGAGGAGAGGCTGAGAAGGAAAGAGGCCTTTACCATTTGGAAGCTGACAGCCTAGCAGCTGTTGTTACCCAAGATGCCAGGTCCACTGGCTTTGCTACAAGAAGCAAACCATGTGTTTCCAGGTCTGGCTGGTGTTTGCAGGGATGGGATTTGCTGTAAGTAACCAGCTGGCTTGGAGGGATGAGTGTATCTCAGGGCCTCGGGCAGCTCTGGGCCCCAGTGCCTCACGACTCCATGCCAGGGCTCCACGTGATGGATTGTAACCATTAATTAGACACCTGGGTGATGTTTATGGCCTATAACTTCAACCCCTGCTACATTTTTTTTTTTTTAAATCAAACTCTTCTGAAGCCATCTGTCAATGGAGGAGGAAGAAGCAAGTGAAAAGAAGATAACTAAATGGTAGAGTTCTGGCTCTGAAATCTTATAGACCTGGGCCTAGATCTCCAGTAGCCACCAGACCTTGTCGCCACTGGGCCACTTTACAACCTCTCTAAGGCTTTGTTTCCCTATATGTAAAATGGAAACAATATTTATTTTTATTAGAATTGCTTTCAGACTATACAATGAATGTTAGCTATTATACTGTATTGTAATTCTCCATTCTCATATCTGTATCCCCCACTAATGAATAATTTATGGAAAAATAGAAACTATGACTTCTACGGACATCTCTTGACTTAGGCTGAGTTGCCCTAGAAGTAGTGCCCTAGACAAGGATGTGAGAGCAAGTAGTATATTTGGAGTTGATGTCAGGAGGCATGGGTAGGGGAACAGGAAAATAAGGCAAGAATGGACAAGGGAGCCAGTAACAAGAGTCTGACTTACACAGAGGGTTAGTGCTGTGGGCAGCTGAGGCTCCATCCCATTAGGAAACTCTGGGAGATCATGCCTCTGAGTTGTTCCACTGAAAGGGTGAGGAGACTGTGCTGCTCATCCGCCAACTCTCATCTACTTTTGGAGGAAGGTAAGAGCTGTGGGGGGTGAGGAAGCCAAGCTGTTTATCCACTGATTCCCATCTGCCACTGGCTGAAGGTTGTTCCCAGGGGCATTAACACTCTGGGTCTCCCACCAGCACTGCCTACCTGGTAGAAAGCTCTGGAGCAGAAAACGTGAAGCGCAGACAGGATGCATCAGCATACTGCAGCAGTGAGTGCCCACAGGAAAATGGGCAGGGCACCAGCAGTGTCTGCTGCTCCTCTATTACTCAGCTTTGAGCACAATGCCTGATGCCTGGCTGGTGCCTGATACATAATGAATGAATGGGAGTAATAGACACAGGTATTGATAACTGTAACATCAGATAGTAAATGCTCAGAACCATAAAAGGCACAATTAAATTGGCAAGGGAGGTTAAGAGGGGATAAAATTTGCTTTTATCTGGGATGTATTTGCTTAAAAGATGAGGTGGTTGGGGTGCCTGGGTGGCTCAGTCAGTTAGGCATCTGCCTTCAGCTCAGGTCATGATCTCAAAGTCCCTGGGATTGAAGCCCACATTGGGCTCCCTGCTCACAGGGAAACTGCTTCTCCCTCTTCCCCCTGATTTTGCTGTCTCTTTCTCTCTCAATTAAATAAATAAAATCTTTTTAAAACTTTAAAAAATAAAGAAGAGTTGGCAATTAAGTGGGATATTCAAGGATATGTTATGAGTTGAATCACATCCCCCAAGAAATTTGTGTGGTGAAATCCTAATACCAGAGTATTAAATCCTAACACCAGAGTATGAAATCCCAGTACCAGAGATTGTGATTTTTTTGGGTTATAGGATCGTTCAAGAGGTGATTAAGTTAAAATGAGGCCAAAAGGATGGACTCTAATCTATTGTGAGTGATGTTGTCTTTAGAAGAGAAAACTTGGATGCAGACATTTACAGGGGAAGAATACATGAAGACACAGGGGGAAGGCAGCATCTCCAAGCCAAGAAGAGCAGCCTCAAACAGATCCTTGCTCCTCAGAAGGAATCAATCCTGCTGACACTTTGATCTCAGACTTCTAACTTCTAGAACATGAGAAAATACATTTCTGTTGTCTTTGCTGCCCAGTCCCTGCCCGATTATTACAGTAATCCTAACAAAATTAATACAGGACAGGTAGCTCTAAGCTGATGCAAAATTCTTTCTCCAGCACCTAGCATACTGTTTAGCACATTGTGGAGACTTCAAAATTTTTTATTCTGTTATGAATTTGACCAAGTGGCAAGTGGAGCAAAGGCATTCCAACAGAGACGGATACATGACCAATGGCATGGAGACCAGAAAGTATGGCAGCTATAAGATATATCAAGTTCAGTGTGGCTGGGACACAAGGGCTAGTAATATAGTGTGACACTAGTGTTGGGATGATACATTGTGTTCAGAATGAATCCATGTTAAGACGTTGGGATCTTATTAAATGGTGTAGTGATGGCCCCCTGTAATAATCACAACCTTGATCCATTTTGATTGTAGGTTTGGTCAATGACATGTTAGCACGTGTGATACAAGTCAAGCTTTGAGAATCATTAGAGTACTGGTGCTTTCCCTCTCCTCCTGCTCTTAGGAACCCTGAGAGCACATGTGAGAAAGCCATAGATAGCCTACTGGAGGAGGAGAGAATGTGTGCACTTCCAACATGTCATCCCAGATAAAAGACTCCCACACCAACCAGTCAGCTCACCTTCACACATAACAATGAGGCTATCCTAGACCTTACAGACCAACAGAACCAACCCAGACCAGAAAAAAACCCCACAGAATTATAAGAAGTAAATAAATGTTCATTGTTTCAGTCCAAAAAGTTTTGGGTTGGGCTCACAGTGGAAGCTAACTGATAGAATTGACAGGTTATTGGAGGTTTTTGGAGGTCTGAAGAGGGCAAAACTAAGGCTATAAGGTTAATCTGGAAATAGTGTGCAGGATTTAGAAACCAGTAACTCTAACTCTTCCCTAACAGGAATAGGTAAACCAATCCTTTGCTCTCCCTTCTCTGAATTTCTCTAGCACTGAGTCCAAGACGGGCTACGTACTGGGCCACACACTGGAACCCTTGACTATGTTGAGAATTTGCCATCCATAGGTACTGTTCACAGCTACTGTGACATCTGCTCTTTAGATCTAAGTTTCTCAAGCAAGGGGCTAATGCCAGAGGTGGGATTCCAAGGTAAGAGAGCAACTGAACTATTATCAAATGCCAAAGCAAGAGGGATCAAAACAAAATGAAATTCATTGCAGCTGACCTATATGAGAAAATAGTTCAGAGCTGGAGTTCATATCAAGATAAAGAAATGGCCCTCACAACTCTAAGAGTCACAGACCATATCTGAGTTGATTGTCGCTATTTGCCTGTAACTGCTTTCTTGGCCCTGACTCTTTCACCCTTGGAGACAGCCAGAGTCGCACAGTGTAACTGGAATGTAATGTAGATATGTGGAATTATTTTGACTCCATGGCTATGATAAAAGGCTAGGTGAGAAAGGAGGTAAAAGTATTTGCCTAATATTAACTATACACTGTTCTCTCCAGCAAGTCTAAGAATTGGATGCATTGTGTGCATTGTGTCATGCTAACAATTTCAACAAAGAAATAGAGTTCCATAAGAGTGCCCTTTGTTTTTGAAGACCACCGTATTTACAAATCCACCGTAGGAACCCTCCCAACCACTTCATAATGCAGCTCTAGGCTGCGTGCTTCTGGTATTTCACAAGTAACTCAATCAGGGTCATGGCAACCATGTGAATTTCCAGAGAGTCAAAGCAAGCCAACAAAAGGACCTAAATTAGAAACCACATCTCCAAATGTCCTGCCTATGGCTTTGTCCACAAGGCCAGCTCTGCCTTCGTAATTCCTCCAAATTAGCTATTTGTAATTCCTCCAAAGATGAGGATGGGGATAATTTGATGAATGAGGAAAAATTGCTTGCTTTGTTTTCCACTAAATTCCAGTGTAATCTTCAGCATGGCAAACCACATGAGACTTCAGCTGAGGCAAAGAGCAAGGAGATGATGAAAAATTTGCATCTGGTGCTGCTAAGTTTGCTTTACCTTTAAAAAAAAAACCATAATCCACTGTAATTATAAAGAACCCAGAAATAATACTCTGCCCACTTCCACAAGCCCCACCACACGCACACACACACACATTTTTATAACTTCAAAGGGAACTGATCCTCTGATTACTGGTAAGTTGTGTCTCTGGCGTATGTGTTGAGAGCATTAAATCTTTGTGTCTCTATGGAACCAATTATGCACAGGTCTGGAAAATTAAGAAGTTGAATTATGTTTCCATGGATGCATGATCAGATGCAAGACATTAGCACAGAGTTGGGAGTTACAGTGATCCTCTCCAGATAAATCCACATACAAACACAAGACTTCAACAATTTGCTCTCTTCACTCACTCAGGATGTAGGGCTTCGAGTTTGGGGATATCAAAAAGAAGGCCTATATTTAGTGATCATTCACTAAATATTCTCTCACACAGTTTCAGGGAGATGTCACACAGACTGTTAAGGACACATTTCCTTTAAGTGGGTATGATCTGGTGTCTGAACTTGGCAAGCTGCTCAAGTGTAGATAACTGATTCCATGTTCCATTCTGAGTGAGACTGTGATTTTTGACTCTAAGATTGACTCTAAGATAGATTTTTGACTCTAAGACAAGCAAGCTCTAATTGTAGTATAGTGAATGAATAGTAGCACAGGCTGAGGAAAAAGGAAACAATAGCACTAAATTTTATCATTAATACTAGCAGTATTAAATATTATTGCTAATAGCGTTATCATAATGATAACCAGATAACATCTATTGAGCTCTTACTGGGTACCCATGTCGAAATATCAGCTCCATCACTTATTGTCAGTTTGACTCTTGGAAGTTACAGTATTAGCTTCCTAGGGCTGCCGTAACAAAGTTCCAAAAACTGGATGGCTAAAACAACAGAAATTTATTGTCTGGAAGTCCTGGAAGCTGTAAGTCTGAAATCATGGTGTTGGCAGGGCATGTTCTCTCTGCTGGCCCAAGGGGAGAATCCTTCCTGGCCTTGATTTTTGATTATTTGCTGCCAACCCTTGGCATACTCTGCCTTCTAGATGCATCGCTTCAGTCACATGGTCATTTTCTCTCTGCATGTCTCCATCTCTGTGTCCAAATTTCCCCTTTTTATAAAGACACAGTCATACTGGATTAGAGCCCACCCTAATGACCTTATTTTAATTGGATTAACTCTGTAAAGACCCCATATGCTAATGAAATCACATTCTGTGATACTAATAAGTAGGACTTCAACATGTCTTTATGGGGAGGATACATTTCACCCGTAACAGTTACCTAACCTCTCTCTCAACATCACTTGCCCTTTATAGAATGAGGACACAGGGAGTACTGACCTCACAGGGCCACTGAGAGGATGTAATGATAATGTACATAAAGTGTTTAGTATAATGCCTGGCACATAGCTGGAAGGCAGTAAATGTTAGCTATTATTATCATGGAAGTGGAGATATAGATCCTTAAAGCTCAGTTTATTTTGTTTGGCTTCACAGAAGAGAAGCCCATGCTGGTAATATTTTCCTCCAACTCTAAAGGGCATAATGATTTTTCTTAGCAGTGTAAGTTGATTTTTATATGTTGTATTTTATCAAGGAACTATGTGTTGAAAAAAAAAATCCACTTTTTATTTGAATATTGCCATGTATTCATACTATGATAAAAATCACTTTGAATAAATACCTTATTCCCAGCAAGTAAATAAACCTTAAAGGTTAAAAACCGGATCGATTTTTTAAAAGGTTAGTGAATGTTCCTTCTAGATTACCTCTAAAGTAAAAGAAATAAAGCATCTGAAATGTAATATTAAGGACTTCCATCCCCTTAACCATGCTAATGTAGGTAAAATATGTTACAGATATTGGGAGAGAGCCTCAGACGCTGAAAAGAACGTAGCTTTAAAATTCATGTGAATGAGGGCTTGGCTTGTAACTCCCCTGCTTATAGCTTTGTGACCAGTGGGAAGTTACTAAACATTCTTCGTTCTTGGTTTCATTATCCATGAAAAGATGATAATAATGCCCCCTCAAAAGAGAGACAGCCTAATCACTCACTGGCAGGTGAATGGATAAACAAAATATGGCATATACATATATGGAATATTATTCAGTCTGAAAAAGAAGGCCATTCAGACACATCCATGCAGTAGTATGGATGAAACTTAAGGATAAAACAAGTGAAGTAAGCCAGTCACCAAAAGACAAATATTGTATGATTCTATTTATATGAGGTATCTAGATTAATAAAATCCACAGAGACGGAAAGTAGAAGGGTGGGTGCCAGGGGCTGGGGGAAGGGAAAAGGGGAGTTAGTGTTGTATGGCTATGGAATTTCAGTTTTACAAGATAAAAAGAGTTAAGGAGATGGATGGTGGTGAATGTTATATAACAATGTGAATGTATTTAATACACTTAGCTGTACACTAAAAATGGTAAAGATTGTGATTTTGATCCTGTGAATATTTTACTATAATTTTTTAAATTATAAAAAGGTTAGCCTATGTGAGATCCATAATTAGTGTCTGGAATGTAGCAGGTAACAATTAGACATATACCATCATTAGTATTCTCCTTCCTCCCGTCACCAGTACTTACAAAAAGAATTGGAATGTGAACGTAGAAAGAATTCAATGCAAGAGATTGCAGATAATCTACCCACCCTTGATTTTGAAATAAAGCTAATAAAGTAGGGGAATTATTTGATCAGGAGGTAAGAAAAACTTGTCCATATGCTGCTACTTAATCTACTTCTGCGACTGAGCAAGTGACCGAGCTTCCTTGGATATACTTTTTTCATGTGTCAAATAAGGGGGTTGAACTAGATGGTCCGTATTAAATCCCACCCCTGAGAGTCTTTCATCACATAAAGAAAGCCAAGATATGGTATTTAAGAGTAGAAGGTCATAGCTTAGCATGCCAATATGTCCTCTTCACCCAAAATATACAAGAGGGAATAAATAGGAAATAAATAAGTAATAAAGAAGTAAATATCCTTTATCATGTTAGGATGATAAATTGACCAAAGGAAGGCAAATAGATTTACAATCAGACTGAAATGAGCAATTAATAGCAAATGTCATCCTGCTCGAATATTACTGTATTTAAAAGAATATAGTTTTGCAAAATAAAAAAGTTCTAGAAATCTGTTGCACAATGTACATATAGTTAACACTACTGTACTATGCACTTAAAAATAGTTAAGATGGTCAATTTTTTGTTATGTGTTTTTTTTACAATAATAAATACACACACACACACACACTTATTTTCTTTAACCTCACTTGTCAGAAATAACACCAATGGTTTGTGAATTTTTTTTTTTTTAAGATTTTATTTATTTATTTGACAGAGAGAGAGAGAGATCACAAGTAGGCAGAGAGGCAGGCAGAGAGAGAGTAGGGAGCAGGCTCCCTGCTGAGCAGAGAGCCTGATGTGGGGCTTGATCTCAGGACCCTGAGATCACAACCTGAGCTGAAGGCAGAGGCTTAACCCACTGAGCCACCTGGGCGCCCCTGAATTATTTTAGACAGCAAATCTATTCTTCAAAGAAGTTTTATGGGACATGGCTGTAAACAAACAAACAAAAAACCACAGAGTTGAAAACCGAGTCGTAGATTGGGGGGTGGTACTAAAACCTCTGGTCAGAGTCCCCCCTACCTACCTTGTTCTCTGGGCCTGCCCCCTGTGTCCTCTGAGGACCCTCATACTCTAGTGGGTGAGTTTGAAAATCAATGCTATGTACTCTATAAAGAAATGTAAATGCCCTCTCAGTGCATTCTATTGGGAATTAATCAATAATGGTAGAGCTTTACTAGTCTGAGCCCTACAATCCATCTAGCCATTTATTGTAAGTAATGTTTAAGTGGACCTTAGGGGAGGTATTTCCATCATTTTCAGGAAGAGAGTTTATGGATATAATGGAGGGAAAACAAGCATCAAGTCCTGAGGCCTTCTACCAAACCCAGTTTATCACATGCTGAATAAATATATGTATAAACGATTGCATTCTTGAAGGGACTCGACCTCCAGGAAAGGCATAGCAAGAAAAGAAGTATTTCATTCATTCATTCATTCATTCAAAAACACTTTCCTTATCATCAACTATATACCAGGCAATTGCTAAGCCCTGCAGATGAAACATGAATCAAACACAGTGTCTATACCCAGGAAGCTCACTGTCTGGTACAACAGGCCTGTTTCAACAGGTCAACTTCAGACAACACAAGCATAATTAAACACAAAATATACCGCAGCACCAAACCACCCGTGAGCGGGCCAGCTAAGATTTCTTGCAGAATTGAAGAGAGTTAGGAGGCCATGATAGGGGAAAGTCACATCAGGCAAACCAAAAGCATGAGAGCATGTGAGAAACAGCTTGGTGGGCTGATAGCACAGAACATAGGGAAGAGGAATGGGAGAGAAGGGAGCTAAAAAGCAAGGTTGTGGAGAGTTATGTGCATGGGTAGGGCCTGCCCACATTTTCCTGCCTTGGCTTTGCCTCTCCCCTCCCCTTTGTTACATTCTAGGGAACCTCCAAATGACCCTTCCATTGAACTTTAGAATTCTATAATCACTACTGTTCACTTGTACTCCATGGAGTAAGCAGGGAAAGAAGAAAGAGGAAAGACGAGGGCTAAGAGGAAAAAGCAAGAATCATTTTATCTCTTCAATGGAAGCCACCATAAAAAAAAGAAAAAAAATCCCAACATGACTTTTACCCATAGAAGAAAATAATGAGGTTGCTTGTGGAGAAAAAATGAGTCTTTGATAGCCTTCTGAGAGGCATGAACTTTTGACTGACCAGAAGGCACTGTGCAGAAAGGGTCCAGTAGGAATACCTATTCCTCCAACCTCTCAGGACCAAGCTACATACAGATGTTGAGGGTCCTGGGGTGATTTAACCAGCATCAGGTAGGCCTGACCCACAAGTCTACTCTCAGCTCTAAACTATTCCTTCTTGGGAGATTCCACTTCCCAGCTCTATTTAATGAAAATGTTCGCTTCTGGGACACCTGGGTGGCTCAATCAGTTAAGTGTCTGATTTCAGTTTAGGTCATGATCTCAGAGTCCTGGGATAGAGCCCCGAGTTGGGCTCCCTGCTCAGCAAGGAGTCTGCTTGTCCCTTCTCCCCCTGCTTGTTCTCTCTCTCTGTGTCTCTAATAAATAAATAAAATCTTTAAAAAGAGAACATTCACTTCTGATCCTATTTTCTTACCAAATATTAGAAAACTCAGGCATCATTTCTCGGTAGGCCAGCATGAACTCCTGACTAATTCTTCTATGGGGGAGGGGGGAGCTCTATAGAATTTGAGTTAGAATGCTGACTGTACAAAAGGGACTTCCAGATATCACTTTCTTTTACTATATGAACAGCCACTAGATAAACATCAGACAAGCAAAGAAAATGAAAATGCTGACCTAGGGCAGACTTGTATGAAAATCTGACAGTAAAGACCTCACAACTCTTACTGTTTCCAAGAATATTTTCAGTTTTTAAATCTTTTAGTTGATAAAAATCAAAACAGTGCCTTATTCCATGTGTTCCAGACTAGATGCGTTGTCATGTCAAGGCACACACATACCTCAGAAACTCAGTCGTCCCATTTGCTAGATGCAGACCACAGGTTACTAGGAGAGGATGAATTTCAAAAACAATGAAAATCAAAAGCAACTATCCTTTGGAATTTCCAAATCAATGCTCTAGAAACTGAATTATATAGGCAACCAGGGGGAAACCAAGCATTCTTCTTCATTGCCCAAAGTACTAACACTTCCCTTGGGGACTGAATTCTTACTTTCTATTTATTAAAGGAAGAAAATCATATTGCAATCTTACAATCTATTTTTCCCCTTTTTTATTGTCCTGAATAGCAAAGCACCATATTATTCAGGTCAAGATTTTTTATATCTTATAAGATAAGTCAAAAACATTTTTGTGACCAAATTTAGATTTTTATGTAATGGATACAAAAGGGGAAAGGCTTGAGTAATTTTGGTACCAAGGCTCAAGAAAGATGTTTCTACATTTTCTATAAAACTGCAAATAAACTTGTTTGGGTAAAAAAAGACATGGTCAAAGTTTGAAAATGAAAGTTTTAAGCCTTAGATTAAAAAGCAAAAGATGACAGATCCACAGTTCTATGAATTGGCATAACAACTCATTAAAAAAAAAAGAAAAGAAAAGAAAAGAAAGAACCTTATTTTTTAGAGCAGTTTGAGGCTCCCAGCAAAACTGAGCAGGAGGTACAGAGTTCTTAAATACTCCCTGTTCTTCTACATGCATAGCTTTCCAACTATTATGATCCCTCATGAGAGAGCTATATTTGTTACAATCAATGAATCTACATTGACACATCATTATCACCCAAAGTTTACATTAAAATTCCCTCTTGGTATATTATACATTCTATAGGGTTTGGCAAATGTATCCACCAGTATAGTATCATACAGAATAGTTTCGTTGCACTAAAAATCTTTCCTTCTCTGCCTATTCACCCCTCCCTCCCCTCACCACTGATCTTTTTACTGTCTCATAGTTTTGCTTTTTCCAGAATGCCACATAGTTTTCCTTTTATCACTTAATAATATGCATCTAAGTTTCCTCTATGTCTTTTCATTATTTGGTCATTTTTCATCATTTTTAGTACAGAATAATATTCCATTACCTGGATGTATCACAATTTATTTATTCATTCACCTAAGGAAGGACATCATGATGGACTCCAAATTCAACAATTCATTTTTAAACTCCATTTTTAAAGAGCAGCCATCTGAGATCAATTACTGTCTTTATTTCCCCATTGAACTTCAGAGGCAATTCAGCCAAACTCTTAACTGATACATGAATCTCCCTCAACAGCAAACCCAACAGGCTTCAGACTGACTTTGCTTGCATCCTCCTCTAACAGGTAACTCACCATTTTCATAAGGTAGCCCACTTTATTACAGGATATCTATAATTATTATTAGACACTTCTTCCTAATGGTGGGCTTTTCCCATACACCTCAAAATCTGCCTTTCCATGTATATTTCCAAATGCATTTTTTAAAAATTAAAACCTCAGCATTTTTTCTATTGTTTAAAGGGGAAAAGGTAACATAATTGTTGGTTTTATTCTTTCTGCATCTACTTTTCCAACTTATTTATTTATTTTTTACCTTTGTGATTTGGTCTCAAAATATTTACACCAAGACTTTCAGACAATCAACATGATCCCTCAGACTTTATTTTCCTCTGGAACGAGCATTGCTAATTCCTTCAAGTTCATGCTCACAGCACCTTTTTTTGAGTCTCCCACATCATTCTGGCTATTCTCCTTTGGACATGCTTCTTTTTATCTAAATGTTTTCTTCAGAATTGGGCACAGTCTTCCATGAGTAATCGGATGAATGCAGAGGAGAGGGAAACAATTATCTCATGTGGAGTGTATACATTCCAATTACTGCAGTTGGAGGCTGCATCAGCTTTTCTGCCACACTACTCTGAGACCACATTAAACCTACAGTTAATTAAAACTCGCTCCTTCCCCATCTGCTCTACTCTGCCTCCTCACTTCTTCATCATATTTTCCCTCTTAAATTTCAGCCTGTTACATTTGGCTGTCAAGATAATTTTAGAAACTGTATCTACTATCCAAAGCTTTCACCCTGTTTGATGGTATTTGGGATTTTGATCAATTGCGTTTAATTCACTCACTCACTCATTCATTCATTCATTCCAAAAACATGTATTAAGTAAATGTCAATTATGGTGTCATGCTTGGGCTATGTCTGGATATACAGAGCAAACACTAGTGCCCATTCTTAGGAAATATATAGTTTAGTGAGAAAGACAGATTATAACTGATCAGACTAATGAGTGTGTAATTACAAACTAATCTAACTGCTCTCAATTTTATAAGTGATTACAACCAAGTAATCTAATGTGGGTATAGGCAGGGAAGTGGTAAGAAAAGCCTTGCCTAGAGAAGTGACAGTTGAATTGAGACCTATAGGACAAGTAGAAGTTAACTAGATAAAGAGGTAAATGTGTGGAAGAACATTCTATCTATATGAAAGGTCCTGGAGGAAAAGGAAGCATATCATGAATTTGAGATCTGAACAGAGGCCAGGCTGTCTAGAATAAATAGTAGTAGTCATGGAAGAACCATGTAAGGTGATGCTACAGATGTAGGGAGGGCCAGACCATGTAAGGTTTTTGCAGCCTGGATTAATGGTCTGGGTCTACTCCCCACATTAACCAAGTCCAAACACGTTAGCTTGCCATACAAGGTCCTCAAAATTTGATTTCCCTTCTCCAATGTGTCTGGTGAGTTCTTAATGGGAGCCCTTGCTCCTGCAGAAACAACCAATCAAGCAGTACATTTTCCCACCCCTCTGCCTTCACCTGAAACACGGTACCTTTCTGCTCCAGCCTAACTTGGGGTCCATAAGATGAATACGTGGCCAAATGCGCAACCACTTAGCATTTCCTCAGACGATGGCTCTGTTTTTTCACTGAGACTATAATTTCCCAGTAGGCAAGAAATATTTTTGTTACTTCTTTTGAATGCTACAAAGCTCCTATACAATTTCAACACACAATAAAGAGCTAACTCATGTTCATAGATTATGTAAGTAGCCTCCCCTAATAGCTCCCTACTGAATAAGGTTACTTGGTTTACCTAGCACTGCCTTGTGTGTAGCAGGGACAGCAGTAATGCCTCACAGTTATGAGATTCGGCTTCCTTACATGCTGTGGAATCTTCTGTGTTAGGAGTCTTTATAGAACAGAAAAGCCATATTAGGGCATGTATATTTCCTCTTCCTTAATGTTTTAGGGCAACATTTCCCAAAATGTGCTCCACACTACTGAGTGACATCCAAAAGAGTTAGTTGCAAAGATGTTCCTTGGCCATATAGTTTGGGAATATCAGATTACATATGAAATTGATTTAAAGAGCTTCTCAGGCATTTTTATTGTCCAACAGACAATCATTACTTGGTTCATTTAACAAATATTAAGAATTTACTATATGCCAGGTAAGATGGTAACAAAGGTGTGCTGGCAAATGTTTAAAAACTAGCTCTCCAGAGAAAAAAGAAACACCAAACACCCCAACTTGCAGTGTTTGATAATTTCGATAATGTATACACTCAAACACGGTGAATTTCAAGCCATCAGGGTAACATCACTGAATCTGGAATAGTAACCAAATGAATATGCTCAGCTCTTTCCAGCCAGTACAAACTGGCTCCAGCACACTAGGTGTTAACCAATGATGAATAAAATAGCCATGGTGTCTATACTTGTAGAGCTTACAGTCTAGTGGAGGCAAAAGAAAATAAGCAAGTTCATAAGCCAATATATAAGGCTGAACTGTGAAAGGGATGGCCAAGGGAAGAAAAACAGAGCCCTGTCAGATTGAGCTTCACTGGGATCTGGGGAGATGATCACATGAGTCCTCCCCAAAGAAGAGATGTTCTAGCTGAGTACTAAGTTATGCGAAGAAGCTTGTTAGAGGAGAAAGGAGGGGGAATAACGTTCCAGGGAAGAGGAACAACATGTGCAAAAATTTAAGCCTGCAAAGAATATGGTCATTTTAAAGGCTTTAAAAGGCCACTGTGTCTGGACAGAGTGAGTAGGAGAGAATGGCAAGAAATGAATGGCAAAGGTTAAGTGGGATCTAGATGCATGGCCTTGGACCTCCTAGTAGGGAGTGTGGCTTTTAAAAGGCAGAAGGAAGGGGGTGCCTACCTGGCTCAGTCAGAAGAGCTTTTGACTCCTGACCTCGGGCCCATGAGTTTGAGGCCATGACGGGCACAGAGATTTAAAAAACAGCTACAAAAAGAAAAAATAAATAAAACTTTAAAAAAATAAGAGGCAGAAGGAAGCATTTGAAGATAATTTTTGTTTTGTTTAAGGATGAAGTGGAATATTCTTACAAGCTGTAAGAAGAATGCAATATGAAGAATGGCCCAGAGCATTTCCCACACTTACTTGACATAGAATCCTGCTTTGCCTAAGGAGCTTTCTCTGGAATGGCCTTCACAGCATATCTGGGAAAATTTTATATAATATAATATAATATAATATAATATAATATAATATAATATGTATTAAAGAAGCATCTATTTAGCTAACATTATTTTTCAACCTCTTACATAGCAAGAAATAAATAGTTAAGTGTGTTTAATAGAAGCTTCTCTATTGCTGCTCCCTACAAAACCATTCTAGCCCTTTCCGGCAGGCTCAGGACAATCTTGCCAGTTGATTCATATGATGAAAATGAAAACAGCTAAAAAATAATAATAATAATCTTAAGTGAAAGACCTAGAGATACTGTGAGTCCAGGTCAGATAATATCGGCTATTGATAGTTACGCCGAAAGCCTGGTTGTTTTTAAGAAAATAGATACAGCTGATTCTAAAGCAGCACTGTCCAATAGAATATTCTGCAATGGTGGGAACTTCTGTATGCTTACTGTCCAGTATCGTTATCCCTAGCCACTTGTGTCTATTAAGCACTTGAGATATTGGTAATGTGACTGAGCACTGAATTTTAAATTTTATGTAATTTCAATTCATTTAGATTAAATTTAAATAGCCACATATGGCTTTGGCTGCCATAATGGAAGCCATAATTCTAGAAGATATTAATGGTAAAATAAAAAGTGGTGATTTCCCTCTCTTTATAGCTAAATGAAACCCCTGCTTCCAAATAAACTTAGTCCCACAGGAGAGCAGCAATAGGATAAAGGCATTTCAAAGGTCATTCTGCAACTTAGTCTTCCATTGTGATTTTCTGCCTTTTTTTTTTCTTTTCAAAGCCATATACACAGGAGAACTTGTTAATGTCTCTAAATAATAGATTAGAGTTATTTATGACTGTGCTCACATACTCATTTTCTCCTAAAAATATCACCACATTTTAGACATAAAGGCTTCCTCTCTGATGGAAGAAAAAAGTTGGAAGGCGGTAGAGAACAAAATAGTCTTGTGACTTTGTTTTGTCGATATGTAGCTGCAACCAACCGACACAGCAACTATTACCCACTGCTCCTATTTTTCATGTCAGCACTCAGAGTTCCTTTAAATCTCCTTTAAGCTCCCAAGCACTTTAAAATTACATCATACCAAGTCAATGGATGGGAAAAACAGCCAGGAATATATGGCCCATTAAAAATTCCCTACTGGCCCTTCTGTGACAAGGCGTTTCTCAAAACATTCTGTTATTTTGCAAGATAAATCTTTCTTATTGATTTTACTCTTTAACACCCCATCATGAAGAATTGGGTTTGTAAATGGTCCAACACAAGGGGTTGCAACTTGTTTAAATGATGCTGCCCGTCATTTTCTAGGTAGGCTTGCTTCCTGTCTTCATTCCTTCATTTTTATCCTTCCCAGCTTCCTTCCTTCATCTGTTCAACAAATTTCTCCTAAGGACTTACTGTGTGCCTGGTACTATAGCAGGGGCTGGAGATAGGGCAGGTAAGACAGAAAGGGTCTCTGTACTCACGGAGTGTCTGGAATGCTACCAGACACAGAACAGCATGCTGGATAGCATGAGGAGGTCTAAAAACAGGTTTGGGAAACAGTTCAAAATATTTGTCTGCAAGAAGAAAGAGGATGTGAAGAGATGGGCTTAGAGTATCAACACACTGGGCTTCAATTTCACCCAGAAATTTTGCCTTTGCAAAAGAAAAAAAAAATATCTCCCAGAATCATCTTCAAGGGCTACACAAAAAATTAGTTGAAAATTATGGAAAACAGTATCAAGGCAAATCTTACCCTATCATTAAATAAAACGGTTACCTATGTGTGCATGGAAAAATAGTCAAAATCTCATTAAGGCCTTATAGATTAAACTCAATTTACCACTGAAGTTTCCCTATTGCATAGTCTGAAATCCTTAGCCAGATATTCAAGAGCCTCCAAAATTTAGCTCCATTTGACTTCTCCAAATTTGCATCTTTCTGCTCCTCTCAGGAAGCCTCGGTGAGAGGCAGCAGGATCTATGCTCTCTGGCCTGACATGTTTGCAGGTTGCTTATTTCTGTTCCTTTGCTCTCCGCCCAAATCCTTAGCAATTCTTTGCAGCCTGATTTGAGTCTTATCTCCTACATGGAGCAGTGCCTGACCACCCCACCTTCTAAAGTATGCTCTCTTTCTCCTCAGAACTAGTAAAACACCTCATGAATATGATCGTTTTTAGGCAATGACAGCTTATAACATTGCGGTTAACAAATTCATTCGGTATGTCTAAATCATAAGATCAATGTACCTTATATTCTGCTTTTCACTAGTAAAACATTTATGTATATATTCAGTGTATAAAGCATTTTTTCAAACCTCATCTTGTAAATTTATTCCTCCCTACAATCTAATTAGGTAAGCATTTTCTTCACTGGTGTACAGAGGAGAAAACAAGGCCCAGAAAGGACTCACTTCACCCAAGACAATGCAGCTAGTAAGATAGAGCTGAGTTTAAAATAAGGATTTTTGGGTCTAAAACTAGTGATCTTTCTCCATAATAGTTAAGGGTGTTTTGTTTTGTTTTGTTTTGTTTTTATAAATACTGGATATTAAGATATGATGCTATGTGCACTAAACAGCTTTCATCACTTAGTAGGGTATTTAGTGGGTATGAAAAGACTGATGGATTTCTGATTAATGAATAAAATGAAGTATCTTTCAAAATCAACTTCATCAGTGATTCAAGAGAAGCCGGGATAGGGATTCATTTTTTTATAGTGCCATCCACAGTAATTTTGGGATTTAACAAACAGCTACAAAAAGAATTGCCCATGATTATGGCCATGGTTGCTCCAAATACATCCGAGTCACCTAACCTTTGGATCTGCTTTTTCCTAATGGTTTCAGGCCAAACCACCCCATCGTTTATGGAGTAACAGCTCTTCCATAAATGGAGACAGATCAGAACAAATCATTAATACTTAGGCAGATGCAGAAACCACCCAGATGGATAATTTCACTGTTAATACAAAAATATTTAAAAGCGCTACAGAATGTTGCATAGAGGATTAATACAAAAGAGAATACTACAAAAAAATAATAATACAAAAGAGATAGAAGGTATTTATTTTTGAAAAATAATTTTTTTCTGTGTATCACTTGTACATTTTAAATAGAGCTTCTACAGTTTACATGTGAATGCTACTTTCTAAGTAAGAGGTAGCTTGCATTGTAGGTAAGTATGTTTCTTAAGGTTATGTGTGCTTAATCGTATTAACTTGCATATTTCAAATATGTCCTCTGCACTGTGAGGCAACTTCTTTACTCTTCACAACATCTTTGCAAGGTACATGTTGTTAGTCATTCCACTGAGAAAGTATGTGGGTTTTCCATATAAAGCAATTCTGGCACTAACTGCCCGGCATTAATACATACTCCAGAGGTCAAGAACTTTGTCCCTTTTCAGATGCCAATCATAAGTAGTGTACCTCCAGGTAACTCACACTTCTTCCAGCTTGGCTACAAATGGGAGGTTCCCATAAACAACTCCTTCAGTTTTCGATTATTTGCTAAAGCAGCTCACAGAACCCAGGAAAACAGTTTACAAACTACTGCTCATTTGCTACAAAGAGTATTTTAAAGGATACAAATGAACTGCCAAAGAGGTACAAAGGGTGTGGTTTGGAAGAGTCCTGAGCACAGAAACTTCAGACGCCATGGAGCTGGGAGTGGGCCACCGTCCTACTACCTGATGTGTTTCCCAACCTTAATGCTCTCTGAGCCTTGTATTTTGGGGATTTTTATAGAGGCTTCATCATGTAGGCATGATCAATTGTTAACTCCATTTCCAGCCTCAGTGGGGGACTGAAAAATCTAAACTTCTAATCATAGCTTAGTCTTTCTGATAACCAGCCCTCATCTAGAAGCCCACCAAGAATCACATTAGAACAAAAGATCTCCAGTCAATCACCCAGGAAATCTCAAGGAATTTTAGGAGCTCTGAGTCAGGAACAGGGGGCAGATAAGTACGTGAATGCGCACACACACACACACACACACACACACTCTCCCTCTCACACTTCTTATTATTCAAAAGTGGAAGAATCCCCCAAACTGACTATGGATCAGTTAAATATAGGACTATATAAGGACTGTAACAAAGATTATACAATTTCTGTATGGTTGGGGGTGGAGTATTTTTTTTTTAATAGGCTCCACATGCAGCATGTAGACTAACAGAGGGCTTGAGCTCACAACCCTGAGATTAAGACCTGAGCTAAGATCAAGAGTCTGACAACTTAAGCAACTGAGTCATGCCCCTATCCAATTATTTTTTAATATGGAGAAAATTACTTAGAAAATCATATTTAAGGAAAGATCCAGTGATAGAATAGCTAAATTGGAAAATTTAATGTAAAATCCATTTCCTAAAAAAAAAAAATACTTTTTTTTTCATCTTTTTTCTCTAAAAATGACTAAAGAGCATCAGCAGCACTTTGACCCCATCGACTCTGTATATGGACCTCTAGGTCCCAGACATTAGTTTCCAGTATGTTTCTTCTCAAAGGAAACCTGGTATTTTCAGAGGGTAACTGGTTCCCTGCCCTGGAAGTGAGTCGTATCAGGAGAGCCAGAACATTTGCTCAAGAACACAGATGCTCTTGAGGACATAGGAACAAAGGGCCAGCTTATATAAACTCATATGGACCAACTTAAGGCAGCTGGAGCACCAAAAAAAGAGAAAGAGGGGCATGTGGGTGGCTCATTCCATAAAGCGTCTGCCTTCAACTCAGTCATGATCCCAGGGTCCTGGGACTGAGCCTCTATTGGATTCCCTATTCAGCAGGGAATCTGCTTGTCCCTCTCCCTCTGCTCCTCCCCCCCTTTCTCATGCTCTCTCTCTCTCTCAAATAAATAAATAACATCTTTAAAAATAATAACAATAATTACAGTTAAATAGAACACGTTTGAGTCTGTGAAAGGCCGTGATTCCATCCTGATAACAGATTGGGAAAGTTCTAACAAATATATGAAATGGTAGTTCTAATGCAAAAAGAAGAGTGACTATGGGGTGCGTGGGTGGCTCAGTGGGTTAAGCCTCTGCTTTTGGCTCAGGTAATGATCTCAGGGTCCTAGGATCGAGCCCCACATCAGGCTCTCTGCTCAGCAGGGAGCCTGTTCCCTCCTCTCTCTCTGCCTGCCTCTCTGTCTACTTGTGATCTTTCTCTCTGTCAAATAAATAAATAAAATCTTTAAAAAAAAAAAAAAGAAGAGTGACTATAAATATATACATTTGCCTTCTGATTGATGATAATAATTAAAAGAGAGATTATATGTAGGTGTGTTGCTTCTATATATTCTTCTGTACATCTGTTCATAAGGTACAGATATGTACTTGATGTCTAAGTACAGAAAATTATAAGTCAGCTAAATAGTTGCAAGCAACTTTGGAACTACACCCTCAAATAGAAAAAAAAAATGATTATGGTCATAAATAATAACCAGGTGGAATGAGGTTTAATCAGTAGTCACACTCAATGATCAAAAAGAAAGGGGGTTCACCATAGAATTTTGAGATGATTGGTTAGCCAAATGTTCTCAGAAAGCTAGATGGCCCTACTAATTATATTAAGTACTAATGAGGCATAGATAAGTTGTTAATAATACTTACAGGACAGGGTAATGTATAATTGTTGACAGGATAATTGATGATACAGTGTTGGCCATGCAAAATTTAAAGAATGCTTCATTCTGGGGGAAAAACACTGCAAATGTCTAAATCTTTGGGATAGAGATAGAATTCAAATCGTGCCACTAATGTAACAAATACAGTATAGTTTTGTAGGAGACCTAGCCAAATGATCATTGGCTGGTGCAAATCAATTTGGGACAAGCAGTCAGTCCCATTCACGCATCAGAAATTAGCTTGTTGATAATCCAGATACTAGAATCAAAGTGGTGTAAGAAGATACTGGGGTTGTTTTGGTTTAGGGGATTTTTTTTTGGAACCAGCTAAGACACTGTAATCCTGGAAGATGACAATATAAACTCTACTATAGTTTTAAGTTAAATTAAAACAAGTACTTTTGTAATCCTACAAAAGTATTTAAGAATACATATATCAAATTAATAAAGAAATCAAAGCTTTAATAATTTTGAATAGTTTTAGTGTAATTACAGTAACAAATTAAGTAAACACTTTAATTATAGTCATTTTGTCACTCTTAAAGGTATTTATTCATAGTGTTCAAAAGTTTTAGCCACATTAAAATTTAAATTTTAATCTACTTTTTATGAGAGTTTAATTAATTTGTAATAAATTATAAATTTTCAATTTGATGTCTCCTAGTTTTGTCTATTAGGTATGTACATTTAGTAAAATTAAGAATATTACAAAATATAGATAGAAGTTTATATTCCTTTCTGTCAAGTAAGCCCCTAGAGAATCAAAGAATCTTATCAGTAGAAATAATCTCAGAGAGGTTAAGTAATTTGTCCAACATCACATTGCAAACCTAGATCTATATGAATCCAAAGCCAATATTTATATCCATGCGTCCAACTCTTTGTATACTTTTTAAAAAATAGCTTTTCTCACAGTTAGGCCACTATTTTTTTTCACTTGACAGTGAATGATTTGGGGTTATACAGATGCAATTGACCAGACAGTTTCCCCCTGGGTTGGATTCAACCATAAGAACTATCAGTTTGGAGCACAACTTTTTAATTAAAAAAAAAAAAATTTCATTGATAATGTTTTTAAAAAGAAAACTTCCCATAGAAATATAGATGTCAAGCTTCTCTTGAAAATTTGGCAGATCTGGCAATATTGGGCTCTTGTGTGTCAAAAAGCTATAGAAATTTGAGTTATGGCTGTCCCTGGAATGGGGCTCTCATGTCGTTTGCCACTGTCCTCACCTAGCCAGCTTACCACTTCACATTACCTGTTTGGTCCTCATGTACATGTAAGTGTGCTGTTTGCATTGAAACCAACTGCACCAAGACCCTTACGTCATGCACGCTTGTAGAAGCCATTGTCAAAGGGAATTTGAATAGTACCTGGCACAATAGAAAG
The DNA here is from genome assembly GCF_022355385.1 of Mustela nigripes. Classification (NCBI taxonomy): domain Eukaryota; kingdom Metazoa; phylum Chordata; class Mammalia; order Carnivora; family Mustelidae; genus Mustela; species Mustela nigripes. The sequence goes on from NC_081558.1 coordinate 45,791,446, forward strand.
ATAAAACCTATTTCAAGACCTCAAGGACCATGTTTCTCCAGTTCTAAACTGCAGAGTCTTGAGTGGTGATGTAATAAAGCAATGAGACAGTTTTGACATGGAATTGGATTTGTGGAATAATCTACCTTAGTCCTCCTATATCTCTATATATCACTCTGAATACAATTCAACATTGAGCAAAGCAGAAAGAGCCAGCAAAGGACCTTAAAAAAGAGCAGCCTAAGAAGTCTGATGAAACCACAAGTGTTCATCCATTCATCCATTTACAAAGATGCTCTGCCAGGGATGTAAGTACCTCATAACTCTTTCCTGAATTTGTCATCTATTCGTCCAGTGATTTTGAGAACCCACTCTGTTCCAGACACTATGGAATATGCCAGGGTATAAAGCAGTTAACAAAATACCCAGGATCCTTTCCATCACCTGTCACACCCTAAATCATAATCCTACAAATAAATAAAACTGTGGTAAACTTTAGGGGCACCTGGGTGGCTCAGTCCATTAAGCATCTGCCTTCAGTTCAGGTCATGATCTCAGGATCCTGGGGTGGAGCCTCACATCAAGCTCCTTGCTCAGCGAGGAGTCTGCTTCTCCTTCTCCTCCTACTCCTCCCCCTGCTTATGCTCGCAATAAATAAAATCTTAAAAAAAAAAAAAAAAAGAACTGTGGTAAATTGTATGAAGAAAAAAGTAAAGGATGCTATGAAAATATATACCAGGGGTTGCCTACCCTAATTTAGGCATTCAAAGCAGGTTTCTCTGAGGACATGACATTAATTAATGAGGACCCATTGGCCACGGATCATCTCTGTCCAAACCTTGGTCTGCTTCACCGTATGTCCATTTGCCAGCTGAATTATTTAATAACAATAATGATAGTAGTTAACATAAAGTAATGACTTATCATACACTCAGCTTTGTGGTGAGTGCTTTATACAGATCAACTATTGAACCTTCATACTAACTCTATTTCAAGACTGATGTTCTTACTATACCCACTGTGTAAATGAGGAAGCAAGCAAAGGCCAGAGGTATTGAGTATTTGTCCAGAAGCTGGAAAACTGAAGTCAAAACTCAAATTCAAATCTGCCCTCCTAGAGTTGCCACACTTTTAACCCTTAACTTCCTTATAGAGGATCCATACCATTCTTGATGAAGTCAGTCTACCTGGTAAATAGCTGTATATTAAACTCTCTGTCTATCTCTGTCTCTTTCTCTTTTTCCAGAGCACCTCTTCTCAAAACAATAAATATCAATGTATCTTAACCTACTTTATAGTAAAGAGTTGATCCAGCAAGTACAAGCATATTCCTCCTGTAATACCTTTTTATTAAGGATAAATATGAGTTAGGAGACACGGTGCAGCATCCAATCTCAGAAAGCAATTTTCAAGGATTGAGTATCTTCACTTTATGTTGCAAAATAACGAACACATGGACACCCCAGAATGCTTATCCAACACAGTTTGCCGTGTTAGCATTTAAAATAGGCGAGCATGTGCTGAGAGATATAAAGAAATGTAACTATACAGATGATTTCTTCCCTATTTAGCTCAACATTGATCATTTGCTGTTAAGTAAACACTCTAAAGTAAAAGGAGTCAATGGAAATTTGGATCTTTCAGAAAAAATTACACAGCAAAAGCTCACTGTGGGGAGGTGAGAAAAGAGAAAGCAAAGGAGCCTTTAGTAGTACTGAAGGAAAAATGAAAAGCTGATAACCTTGGCTGAGAAAACCCTTTCAGAATGAGTCATTTCCATATGCAAGAAAGATCACATTTTATGCAGTTGCATTATGAAATAAGAAGAAAGCTTTTTTCCCCCTTATTCAAGCAGGAAAGATCATTCTCTAGATTAACATTAGAAGCATAAAAATATTTTCTTCCCAGCTTTCCCTCCAGCATCAAGCAACCATGGCCTTTCTTAACCCTTCAACACTCACAGCTTTATAAGTACTAATGTCTCAGAAAATTCGTGTTGTAGCCTGAATCTCAATCCTTCAATACCCTGCAAGGCATGGGGAACAATGGAGGCAGAAAACTGCTGCAGAACACCCGGGGGCATTCCTTCTACCACCCCCACAACCCCTGTCAAAACAAGGAAATATCATTGAAGTTTAAGTCTCCCTACATCCTTCTGAGTTGGAATATCTGAACCTTTTAACGTGAGATATCATGTGCATACTCTGCCTAAATTTAATGGACTTCTGAAAAAAGTTTTACCAAAAGTTAAAGCAATGTAATAGAAGGGGGGTGGGGGGTTATTCAGTTTTGTTATGTTTTGCATGTTGTAGAGCAAAAAGAAGCGTCAAATCATTTAGCAATATGATGTTGCATGATAAATTAGAGCATTTTTCTAAAGTATATTTAATTACAAATTGGTCTGAGCTTTCAAAAGGACAGAGCTTGTAGACAGATGTGTCCTGAATGTGAAACATTACTATATTGACATATTAAATCATTTTTATAAAATAAAAACCCACTGCTTCTAGAGTACATAACCAAGTATCCACAGCTCTTCATATATAGTATGTGAAAGAGAGGGGTTTTTGTTAAATTTCAAACACCAACACGTTGAAGGGAACGGAAGCATCTAACTAGGTCTTATAAAGATCTATGTCTTCATTCATTTATCCCATAAATATTTATTGAGGGCCTACTAGGTCCTGAGGATACAGCAGTGAATGAAACAAAGTCTCTCTTCTCCTAGGGCAGACATTCTATTATGGGGAAACATGATAAACAAAAAGCAAATATATATGCAATAAAATGTTGAGGGATAAAATCTCTGAAAATGAGAAAAGAAGAGTAGCTGTGGAGTAGAGAGAAGAAATAAAGTAAATGGGAAAGGGCTTATGAAAATGGTTTGCTGTTTTCTTACCTCCAGCCATTAGCCTCCACAGAGAGAGTGTTGAAACTGAGAAAGAGCTCTGGGTTAGGAGGCAGGAAACATGGGCTCTAGGCACAGCCTTCTCAGCAAGGGCTCATCTTTGTTAGGTGCACTTATATTCAAGATCTCAGGGAAGTCTGGGAAAATGACAAGGCCTCAGAAATTCAGAAACTGGAAAGAGATCCTTTGGTACTGTTCCTCTGAAGGCCAAGTCTATTGCCTTATTGGGAGGCAGAAAAGAACATGGGCATTGGAAGCAGAAAGACCTAGCTCAATCTCTTCTTAGCTGTGTGACCTCAGGCAAGTTGCTCATCACTTGAGGTCTGTATCCTCATCCACCAGAGAGAGAGAGAGAGAGAGAGAGAGAGAGAGATACCCACTCAGGAACTTTCTACAAGAATGAAATGGGACCACATGTGCAACATTACTCAGAGCTTGGCTCATGGTAAGCACTCAATAAAAGGGATATGGTTTTATTAGAGTAGATAACAACACAGTGACTAATGCCCTCAAAACAGAACCAACAAGATTTTTTTTTTTTTAATTTTCACAAGAGGCCCCTTCTTTTGTATAGGTGAAATAACCCGATTATGGCAAGTTGTGTTCCTTGCCATGGTGAATGGTGAATGGTACCTATCGTGTTATAGATTAGTCTACTAAATATTTGTGTTTTTAAAATAACAGAACCCATTTGCAACTATTCAGATAAGCAAAAGGAAAAAAAATCCACTGAAAAGGAATGCTAGTCATTTAGTTACTAAGTACAAAGAATCGTTTACAATTGCAGGGGCCACATTTCCCTAGATTTAGACTCACATGTGGAGAGCAGCCATGGAGAGAGGGCAACCCTGGGTGCTGAGTGGTTGTGTTTATATAGGATGACTATATCCTATAAATATTAATATAAAAATAAGCTTTAATTTTTACTCCTTTGTGGATTATTATTACCCAGAGCTCTCTGGTAATGCTGACAGAAATAGTTAAGCGTTGACTTGAAATATATTTGTCATTTACATATCTTGCTCAGAAACAAAGAAGAAAGAAAGAATAGAGAAACATTTTTAAAGCTTTGCAAGCAAACAACATGCAGAAGAGAGAAGATTAGCCATTTGGCAACAAGAGGCATGGCCAGAGGAAAGTTTATGCCAAGAATGTAGACAGAATATGACCTAGGGACATGGTGTATTGGGATAGAAGGAGTTCCCAAGAAGTATCTCTTACATTTGATCCATGAAGCGACAGGTGTTCTTGGAAATTGGATCCTGTGTTTGGCTGGGGCCATGTCCTCTGTCAAAACAGAAACAAAGGATTGGAGAAATCACCACCACACTGACAATTCCCATTAACCTCTGGCATGGAATAACACGCTCTTATCTACCAGCAACTGCTGCCTTGTCTGCAACCCGCCTCTTATCTTCATTTGCAGGCCATGGAATTACCCTGGCCTCTGAAAATGCACCAAGAGCAAATATTGCAACCTGAACCTCTGGGGTGATTAAGAGCCCCCTGAGGCCCAGAGAGGAGGGTTGCAGATAAATGTTTATCTTGATGAGCACATATCACCCTCCCTAGGCTTTTTAATCGAGGCCAGCAATGGTTCTTCTTTCTTCAGAAAACTCACAGGAATTAAATATCAGTCAAACTAAGAGCAGAGGGGAAAAGGGGGTTGGGGAGGCGCAGTTAGGTAGAAGTGTGTTGTCACATGCCTGTAGTGACCCTGTTGTCTCAGCCAGATATGTAAATGTGATTGAAACAGAGGTGAGAGCCTTCTCTTGCCCATAAGAAGTCTCTGAAGTAAGAACACCCAACAGAGAACACTGGTAAATCCCTCACCAATGACAGACATCCCAAATTGGTAAGGACTATTTTATCTGGGCATCTGTAAGTCACTAATCTCACCCCAGTAATATGAGCAGTTACTTGCAACTGATCCGGATGGTCTCACAAGGAGAAAAGTGCTCATATATTTTAAATAAGAGCCCAGAATAATCACTGTGCACCCTTTTGCCCACAGGGGATGAAATCCTAAAACAACCCTAAGCTTAGAAATCATAAACACCATTCTTGGCTAGATTTTTCTACTCATGTGACACCATTTTAAAAACCACATGGTCTATGAAGGAAAATGTTATCACAAAGTAGCAGATGTGAAGCCTTGAAATGTCAAGTGGATTTAGAGAAAAACCATATTCTTAAATGGCAACAGGTGGCCTTTACTTTTCATACTCATTTTAGGAGAGAAGATCACAAATGAGAACACACTTGCCCTGTCAAGGTGATGAAGAATAATCAGGCAGAAGGTGAAAACATAAAGGTAACAAGTCAAAACATTTGAAAAGGTTAAAAAAAATTGTTTTCCATGATACTCAATGGTTTTTAGTTCTTCGTAGGAGATAGTACACATGGATGCATTGTGTTATTTCAAATAGGATTCCTTTTATAAAGTAGAAAATATAGGTTTTGCAGAGAAGGGTCAACATGTATTTCATGAGCAAAGAAAATGGAGGTGGTAGAGAATGAACAACAAAGAAATGCTTAGGTGACAAATATAGCAGGTATCTTCTCTACAGCCTAATCCAACTCATGGAGGAAAGTTGAGTTTGTCCACATTTCAGTGGATTTACAGATGACCCATCTGGAAGAAAACCAAGCCTTGCCTTCAGCAAAGGGCACATTGTGAAACTACATCGTTTGGTTTTATGCACAAGTCTTGTCTTGCAGCTCTTTACTGACCTTGTTTTCATTTGGTCAAATCTAGCCATTTTACATCAGCAAACAATTTTCTCAGCACTCAGTATGATGAACTAATAATGTCTTGTGCTACCAAAATAGAGAACTTCAAGATGAAACTCTTGAAGCATCTAACCCCATCTTCCTGACAAGCCGCAGTCTTGCTTGATAGGCATTTTCCACTGCTTTACTTAGCCTCATTTTAAATAGATCAAACAGAGTCTTTCACTGCCTAAGACCTCTTGTTGTTCACAAAACAAACTGAGGGTTGTTGGGGGGAGGGGGTTTGGGAGAAGGGGGTGGTATTATGGACATTGGGGAGGGAATGTGTTTTGGTGAGTGCTGTGAAGTGTGTAAACCTGGTGATTCACAGACCTGTACCCCTGGGGATAAAAATATATGTTTATAAAAAATAAAAAATTATATTAAAAAAAAAAAGAAGTGTCCTTTCTTACCTTTAAGTGTACATTGGACAATGTTCATACCATTGTTTTTATTCACTGCTTCCCATTGTTTTTATTCCCTGTTTTTATTCATTTTCGTCCCCAACAAAAGTAGGCAGGCAGAGAGGGAGGAAAAAGGAGAGAGAATTGTCTGAAGGCCTTGAAAAGAAAAGATATACAGAGTTGAAGAAATAGGTCCTAGCTCTGCTCCAGAATTAACAATGCATAAAGTGCTTTATAATCATCAGCTACTTGATCCTCTATAGGAATGGATGAATTTCCTACCTAGTACCCCCAAGGTTTTTGGTTTTTTTTTTGTTTTTTTTTTTTTAAGATTTTATTTATTTATTTGACAGACAGAGATCACAAGTAGGCAGAGAGAGAGAGAGAGGAAGGGGAGCAGGCTCCCCACTGGACAGAGAACTCAATGTGGGGCTCGATGGTTAGGACCCTGAGATCATGATCTGAGCCAAAGCCAGAGGCTTTAACCCACTGAGCCATCCAGGTGCCCCTGCCGCCAAGTTTTAAAGCCCTTTTATGCTTTCTTTACTCCCACATGTATGTCTCACCCCACTACATTCTCCAGGTATTGATTCCCACAATTGAGTTGACTCAAGACAAAATAATCACAGACATTTTGAAAGAGTATTGAATTATACCCATTTGATAGTTAGGAATAGTTGTTTTTTTCTTTTTTCTATCAAAGATTCCTAAAAAGATTGTATATCTTGGGTTATTCATTTTAATGACTTTCAATAGATTTTCTAATTATTTTATTGTATAACTAAATTCTCAACATGCTTAATCATTGTAATGAATTCACAGGTTAGGCAAAACAATGCTTATGTTTTGCTATTGTTGCATTCTTATCATGTTTAATTAGTTATAGTTCAATGATAATAAGTAAATTCATCTTAAATAATAAAATCACAGGTTAGAGTCCCATGACACAAAGATTTCTAAGGTCCAGAGAGATCACTCAAAATTCCAAGATCTTTGGCTTTAATTTTCAACAATTTTGGAGTAAAGGCATGAAGAGACCAACAGTTGGAGAGACTATTTCATAAAGAGAATTTATAGTAGATGAGGCTCCATCTACCATATTTATGCCTTGAGAATTAATAACTCAGAATTCTTCTAATTTCTCCTTTTCATTTCACATCATTTCCATCCTGTATTCCTTTTAGTCATACGTATGCTTTTACGGGAGAATACAAAAACACGAAGAATGGTAATAATAATCATCATCATCAGCATTTAGTGGGTGTTTTTGTCAATCCAGCTACTAGTTTAAATTCTTTATGGGATAATACATCTCAACCTAACAAAATCTCCATAAGTTTTATTACTATGCCCATTTATTGAAGAAATTAAAGCACAAAAGATTAAGTAACATCTACAACCTCATCCAACCACAAAAGATGGATCCAGAGTCTGACTCCAGAGCCTCAAACAGCAAGCTAAATTGATGCCATCTATTATTCCCTTGCTTTTTTTTTTCCTCAACCTTTATTCAACATTAAAAAGCAAACACTAGTAGCAATTATCTGAGTTGTTTGCCTTCAAATGCTGCTAAGGCCAGAAGATAATTTCTAAATTGTCCTGCCTAGTTTTACAAGTTTTTATGTGTTGAATGTTATTTCACTCCAAATAAAATGATTATCACTTCAAAACGCCGTGCTTGGAAATAATTGGCACTACCTTGTCCATTTCTGAAATAAAAATATAAGTTAGGACTCCTGATTAACTGTCAAGGCAGTATTCCAAAGAATCCTGGGGAGGTATCTTACACTGACATTGACCTTGGAGAGGATTAAAACATCAACAAAATAAAACACAAATAAAAAGTATTTCAGACATTAACTCTTTCCTCCTTCTATTCTCTTCTTGGTTTGGCTACCTCCATGAAATCTACTGCCAACTGTCTAACCCCCACAGCTCTCTCCCCTCTTCAGATTCCTGCAGAGTTTACATGCCGCCCTTACCTTCACTGTCATTTCTTGAAATTGTTTAGTTGCTGAATGATACCATTCATTTCCCCTCCCTATAAACTCCTCTGAAGCTTTCTTGTTTATTCTCAATAGGTTGATTGTGATTATTGTTTCTACAGCAAGAAGGAACTCGTGGAAATTATCTAGTAGAACCCATTATTTACAGAGGAATTAACTAATGCTAAGAGAGGTTAGAGGGCACTTCATAGGTTATACAGCTAGTTAAGGAACAGATTAAGTATCAGCATCTAGATGTTTTTATTCCTGACCCTGCCCTCTTAACCCCAAATCAAGGTTTTCAGCTAAAGAGAAGTCTTGCAAAAGAGAGATGGTACAGAAGAACCTGGCTGCTTCCACATAGTCATATCCACATATTTAAGCAAAATACATAATTCTGAAAATGAAAAGACCATCAGTAATATTTAAGAACTTAAATAGGAGATTTAAACATTTTTAATCAAAAAATTTGATGCCAAGGAATTAGAGTCAAATATATAGGATGATGAATTTATTCCCAGATAGCCTGATGGGAACCTCTAAGCTACTGAGTGGGGGTAAGGGCTTAAATACAATTCATGTCTATTTTAGCAAATCACTTCACACAGTCTTCCATAATTACCTGTTGTTACAAGTATTAGCAATGATTTCAACCATTCCCAAAAAGTGTTGCTTAAAAGATCAATATTGAGTTGGAGAGAAGTCCCTAGAATAGCACCACAAAGCTCTGTTTGGGGTCCAATTCGCCTGAATATTTTAATCAATACTTCCAATTAAAATGTAAAACATGTGTCTGTAAAAAACCTTTTAGACTAAAACAATTCTGGGAAAGATAGTAGTATAATGGCCAACAAAATGAAGTTTCAAAACCAACTCTGCAGGCAGCTATGCTGGGCTGAAATGAGTCAGATGAAATACAACAAGTATGAAAGAAGATTCTTATATTTAAGCTTTGAAAAAAATGGAAAAGAAACAACTAAACAAATGCAAAATGAGAGGCCCAGCTTGAGAGCTATTTCTTTTTAAAAAATTCATGACTTTTATCTCTTCACTGTCTAAACTCTCCTTTTCGTCAAGAGAGTATTGGGGATGCTGCTAGGAACTAAATATATGCCCCCTCAACAATCATGTGTTGAAATCCTAATTCCCAAAGTGATAGTAAGTGGAGACTTTGGGAGGGAAGTAGGTCATGTGGATGGATCCTCATGAATGGGATTAGTACCTTTATAAAAGAGACCCCAGGGGCGCCTGGGTGGCTCGGTCAGTTGAGCATCACTTTCGGCTCAGGTCATGATCCCAGGGTTCTGGGATTGAGCCCCATGTCTGGCTCCCTGCTCGGCAGGGACCCCTTCAGGCTCTCTCTCTCTCTCTCTCTCGTTCTCTCTCAAATAAATAAAATATGAAAAACAAAACAAAACACAGGGCTCATCATAAACGCCCTCCCCTCAGTTTATTCTCTATAGTTAAGGGTCTATTAAAAAGAGAGAGAGAAAGAGAGACCCCAGTGAGCTTTCTCTTTCTCTTCCATCATGTGAAGATATATTGAAAATATGGTTGATTGTGAACCAGGAAGTGGTTCATTCCATTGACATGATCATTCTTTTGACATGATCATTCCACTGACATGTCATTCCATTGACATAAATCTGCCAGCGCCTTGATCTTGCACTTTGCAGCCCCTAGAACTGCGAGAAGAAAATGTTTGTTGTTTGAGCCACCCAGACTTTGGTATTCTGTTATAGCAGCCCAAGCTGACTAAACTGATGTCACACAAACAGACAAGCTAGAATCAGAAGTGGGTGGTGCTAGATCATGGCCTGCAGAGCTACTTTGAAAAGAACAAATTTGGAATCCAGCCATGCCGAACTCTACTGGTGTGTCACACAAAAGGCACTAGAGAGAACAGATTAAAATAGATGCAAGACCATAGGCCATGACAACAAGAAGTCAGAGTGGCGCTGTTGTATATGAAACTTTGAGAAGGTTTCTGTGGGCCTTTGAAAGGCCATGACCTCCTACAGAAAGTATGCCAACAGATGATTGTAGCTGTGTTCTAGTAAAACTCTTTCTGGACACTAAAATTGGAATTTTACATAATTTTCACAAGTCACAAAATATTCTTCTTTCATTGCCCCTTACCCACCCCCCCCCCAACCATCTGTGAAAATGTGAATAGTAGAAATACAGCCATGGGCTTTAGTTTGGCAACTCTAGTGACAGACCAGAGTTGAATGAGTAAATGAAAATGATTTATTAGGTGTTTTAGGGAACAGAGATAGATAACACCAGGAACAATGGAAGATGGACTCTAAGAGGAAAACATATTCTATGGTAACCCAGCTATTTTAGGAAAATTCTAGGGAAAAATATTAATCTGTTAAAAAAAAAAAAAAGAAAAGAAAAATAAAAGAAAACACTACGAAAAATCACAAATATGCAGCATGAACCTTAGCCAAAAATTCACCCCAACAAATATGGAACTGCTTCCTTCAAAAGAGAGGAATTTCATCATTCCATAACTTTAAATTCCATAAATTCCATAACATAAGTGGAAGCTCATATCAACACATGAGAGTTGAACATAAGCAAAGGTCAGAGGATGGCATCTTTTCCAGAACAGGACTGGATTCTCAGTTATATTATTTCAGACTTGCAACAAATTTTTTTTTTTCTGCAGAAGAAAGACTTTTTAGAAATAAATAAAATGAAATTCTTTCTAGAACACATTGGATTACCATATGGTTAGTTTTTAGTTTTTACACCAACTCATTTGACTATTTGATCTCATTCTTTCTGTTCTTAGGAGTTGAATGAAACTTAGAGCAAAAATGGCAGCTGTTCCCTTGACAAAAGAGAAATACAAGAGCACAGACAATGGGTTTCCCTATTAGATGTGTGCTTTACATGGAAAAGTTTTAGTACCATGGAGTTGCCCAGAATTAAAGATTTTCCCATGAATGATGTATTTCAATTAAATACATGAATGCTATTTCCAACAAATATTATGTTTATGTCAAATATGATGTTTTAAATACGGCATGTAGTTTACTAGTTTCTTTCTTTCTTTCTTTCTTTCTTTTTTTTTTTAGTTTACTAGTTTCTAAAGGAACATTGTTAACACAAATTCTAGAGCAAGAGAGACAGTCTGGTTTATATTACTCTGCAGAGTTTGCCATCATCCTCTTTACATTAAAAAATAATGAATCTGATCTCATTTGCAGGTTCTTAAAAGCAAGCATCACGTGGCCACATGACAATATGAAGCCACGGCTCATAAATAGTAAATGCAAACAGGATTTTCTTACCTTTTCAAACAAGTACGACTGAAAGCTTTCTGGTTCTCCAGAGACTCAAACTTCTTTACAAAAGCTTTGGAAATTCAGGGGCACAGTAAAAAAACAAAAGCCTCTGTGGACTGTGGTAGATCAAGGATTTGTTCCCCCACACCATCCCCAGAAGGCTACCAGTTGTTCTACAGTTATAATAATTTTTAGGATGGAAAAATCTGGCAACTGTGAAAAACCTCAATTCACTCTTTTTCTTTCTTTCTTTCTTTTCTTTTTCTTTTTTTTTTTTTTTTAGTTTTACAGTGTTCCTTTTTTCTGGAATAACTTTGGAAAGTTATGGTAATTAAGTTTAGCGTAGTACTTATTTTAATTTCCTAGGGCTGCCATGACAAAGTACTGCAAAATGGGTGGCTTAATACAACTTAAAATATATTCTCTCACAGTTCTGGAAGCCAGAAGTCCAAAGTCAAGGTATCAACAAAGCCATGGTTCCTCTGAGGCTCTGGGTAGAATCCTTTCTTGCCTCTTCCTAGCTTGCAGTGGCAGCCATCAACCATTGGTGCTACTTGGCTTGTGGCTGTATCGCTTGGATATCGCTGTCATCACACAGCATTCTTCTCCCTGTGTCTCTTTCTCCTCTGCTTATAAACCATCAGTTATATTGGATAAGGGTTCACTTGACTCCAGTAGGATCTCATCTTAACTAATTCCATCTGCAATTACCTTATTTCCAAAAAAGTCACATTCTGAGGTTCTAGGAGTTAGAGTTTCAGCCTATCTTTTTCAGGGACAATTCAACCAAGCCAGTACTTAAAGAAATCTGATCCCAAAAAATTTCAGGCCACATGAATGAACTCTGAACAGAGGCCAAGACCAAATCAACAAACATTCCTACTGAACACTTTCATGCAATAATAAGTCTACCTGATTCTCCCTAAGCATCTTTTCCATCATAGACACTGTCTACCATGTCTCTCGTGCTAATCCTACTACTATACTGCAAGGTAGTGGTTTCATTTCAGGTTTACAGATGAAGAAAATAAGGATCTGAGAGATGCAATGACTTGCCCAGGGCCAAGTCAAGAAAGCAAGAGATGCAGCAAGATTCAAATATAGGGTGTCTGATCAGCAAAGCAGTGTGTACATTTATAGAGTCACATGGTTAAATAATTGCAACATAAATTATTATTTATTGACAGTGGAGTGGTATCATTAGGAAGGGCTGTAAATGTTCAGAGTGTGGGACGGAGGTCTTTATTATATTTTATTCTGAACCCACCTCCAGATTAGAATTACATTATTGAACATTTAAAATCTGCTAGGATTTATAGCAGACACTTGGAATACAATATTAAACAAGATGTCCTCTCTTCCTACAAGATGTTCAAAGCCTAGCAGATTAAAAAGAAAAGTATATGGACAATCAAAATTTGGTGTAATAAGATAATAAGTATGTAACTTTTATCAGGCAGTTAGTCCATTCCTGGGCCTATTCTATATTTAACAAAGTACTCCTTCTTGTGGTTGAGTTTATGGACAAACTAAATTATTCAAAAAGAAATTAAAATGTTGTATATATATGCTATCTGATGGAAAAAGTGAGGCTTACAGATTAGCCAAAACAATGGGAATACTTTTTTAGGTGGTACCTAACAATATTTTTTAAACCTACAACTTATTACCTTTAACACTGCTTCAGTGTTTTTTGGTGAATTGGTCTTTTGTAACATGAAAGGGAGTAATAAAAATTGAAATTGTTTTTCTTAGTTCATTTCCGATTATCATAGTAAACAGTGAATTCCATTCTTCTGTGCATTTTAGATCAAATACCAAACTAGGTTATTGCAAAAAGAAAGTGAGTAGGAAGCGTTAAATCTTTTATATAATTTTTAAATACATTTTCTGTCTGTAACTCAGTTTAGTACAGTGGTGGTTTCTGATGTTCAGTGAAACATAAAATTCATAGGGATATCTTTGTATTTGGATTTGCTTTTAATGTTGTTATAGCTTTTGATTACTGTACTTGATTACTGTACTGTACTTATGAATACAACTACATACACATAATTTCATTTTCAAAACATCTATTAATAATTTACATAAATAATTGTTATTCAATTATATGTTTTATAATTTATATTATATATGTAATCTGACACACGATGAAGGGTAAAAGTGTTTCTCCAAATCATATTTTTAAAGTTTAATTGTTTTTAACTAAAAAAAAGCAACAACAACAAAAAGAACAAGTTCAGGCATTTCTCCCAGCCCCTACCCCACACCTCTGGCAACCATCAGTGTGTTCTCGGTACCTAAGAACTTGGTGTTTTCTGGTTTTGTTGTTTGTTTGTTTGTTCGTTTTAATTGGTTTCCCTACTATTCAAAGAATAGCCTTCCTTTTGAAAACTGTCCTAAGCCAAAATGAATTAAAGCAAAAAAAGGCAAATTGCCTTTAATTTATATGGGAAAAAAATTTTTTTGGCATGCCCAAACCACAAAAATAACCTCTCCCAGGCTTTTCCGACACTTTGGACACATCTTGCTAACAAGTACACAAAATAAATCGAGATAAAGCACAGATGCTCCCAGACACAGTTCAAAGCCAGGCAGTTTGAGGCTGAAAAGCTGAGGACAGCTCCCAGGGAAGCGGTTTGGTGGTGCCCTTCCTGCTGCTGGGGTTTGCGCTCCCCTAAAAGGGCTCATTGTGATACAAATGCAGAGTGCTGATTTTGCTTTTCTCTTTTCTCTTTTCTTCACAAAAGCATAAATCCTTTTTTGATTTCTTTCAGCTAGTGAAAACTACTAAGGGAAGTCTCTCAGAGAAGCAAAGTGGTGTAGTTCAAACTTTTGGTAGTGGGGGATACCTGTGTTTATTTTTAGGTTTCACATATAAAAGAGGTCTTGCTCTGACTTACGTCACGGAAGACAATATCCTCGAAGTCCATCCATGTTGTCTCAAACACCAAGATTTTATTCTTTTTACGGCTATATAATATTCCATTGTACATAGACAGACCACAGTCTCTTTATCCATTCATCCATTGACGGACCCAAGTTGTTTCCAGAGCTTGACTGTTGTAAACAAGGCTGCAGTGAACATGGGGGTGCATGTGTCTTACACAAACTGGCTATAAACCTGAGCCTTGATGCTGCGAACCACAACAGAGAGAGAACTCACAAGCCAGAGCTTCTCCCTCAATAGTAAAGGGTTTGAACCCTACACCAAGCGTTTCAGCTTTTCAGACATACCCTTGAGAGACAAGCCCCCAAAACATCTAACACTGAAAACCAGTGGCTCATATCTGGAGGCCCACAAGACTGAAGGAACCTCAGGAGCAACTCTGAAAGGCCTCTGTACTTGGACTGATCTACCCCAGGGCCCCGCTCAGAAGGAGCTGATTGCACTAGACTAAAATGACGTTTCACCTGCTTACAATAAAGTGTTGGCCCGAGGGGCAGGCATGTAATTAAACACACACACCTAGGAACTTGCTAGAACATGCTTTCGGATGGATGCTAGCAGGTGCCATCTTCCTACTTTCCCATTACTATGCTCCCAAGCACCAGTATTTCACAAAAGGGGGCTTTAACATGCATCTGGTGCCTGGTTTTTGCAGCCACCCCCTAGGAGCCACCTCTACATCCCCTGGCTAAATCTAGAAGCCTATGGGGTTTACCTTTGTGGACCCCTCAGGACTGTAACCAATGAAGAAAGAGTTCTTCTTCAACAGCTACCACTGAAGGACACAGCAAGAGACAACAAACCCTGGAGCTTGGTGTTTGTGTGAAGGAGGCCTGTTAGCTCCTGGCTGTGGCCTGAGCAGCAGGCTTCTAATTAAGCTGGCATAGAGGGGCCTGACTATAATCCCTCCCAGAGACCAAGGAGGGTGGAATCTGTCTTCGAATTCATCCTACACCATGCTCTAGAGTGCTGATATCTCCTGGAGGGAAGATTTACCTGTGCCTGGTGTCCTGCTTTTTATGACCGGTGCCTCACTTTTTGTGGCTGCTGACTTGGGGACATCCTTAAGCACCTGACTGTGGTGGCTGGGGAGGTTTATATTCTTGGGTCCCATGGGACTGTGGCCATCAGAGAGATGGCTTTGGGCAGGGCTACCACCCTGGGAAACTGCACAGGCAGCAAACTGAGGCACAACACTCAGTCTTTCTGTGAAAGAGGCTTCTTTGCTTGTCCTGGAGCTTTGGTCTAAGAGGGAGCCTTCAGGTTTGGCACACATTTCGTGGCTTATAAGCTGCTCTCAAAGAATGGGCTGTGAATGCCATCTTGGTGCTCTGCCTCTGCCTTGCTCCAGCTCACTGGTATCATCCAGGAAGGATCTTACACGCTCATTTGGAGTCCTGGTTTTTGTGGACTGCCACCCAGACAATAGGTCCAGATTGCCTGGCTTTGCTGGCCAACAGGGTTTATGCTTATGATCCCAAAGGACTGTATTTATTTTCATAGTTTTAAAAGCTGTTGCTTAAGGGTATGGCTTGCCTGATTCTAGGTGCTGGGATCCTCCCTTTGGGGACACTGACAGGTCTTGGCACATCCTTTTTTTTTTTTTATTCTGTTTAGTCACCATAGAGAAAATCATTGGTTTTCGATGTAGTGTTCCATGATTCATTCTTTGTGTGTAACACTCTATGCTCCATCTTTAACTCCTAAAAAACTATTAAAAATATATTGGGCTACTTAACAAGCACAAAAGTTTGAAAGACAACCAAGAACTGATGCAGGGTTGAATGATAAATTTCATCTCATAAGAGGCCATCCTTCAAGACTGGGTGAGGAGGCACTAATTTAAATCTCCATTTTATAGAACAGGAAACAGCACAGCAATGTTATCTTTCCCATAGTAACATTGCCAGAGAGTAGCAAAGCTGGTTTTAAACCCATAGAGTGGCTACAGAATTCATACCCTCAGCTTTAAACTCTACTGTTTTCTCAATAAAATATGGAAGAATAGATGCTAGGGAAGCTCAAAGGAAAGGTGTGCAACCAAGGCTTTAGGTTAGGCAGGGGGTACCTTGTAGGGCAAGTAAGACCTAAGCAACCTAGAAGAGAGTGATTCATGGCAAATTCAAAGACTAGAGAGAAAATGCATATGATCTTATCTTTCTCTTGAGATTGTTATATGTATTAAATGGGACAAATCAGGTAAAGTCTTAGTTCAATGTCTAACAGTTAGTCAACGCTTGATACATTTGAGCTTCCTTCACTACCACCATCATTATCCCTGGGCTGATCACCAGCAAGATGTGCTATTGGAGGAAAGCATCAGGTGGGATGGAAGGAGATGAATTAGATCAGAATTTTCCAAGCAGAATGGTTAATGAAAACACTTGGGAAGATTAAAAAAAATAGTAAATAAAACAAAACAAACAACAACAAAGAAACAGATTCTGGAGCCCTACTGTAAATTAATGAATGGACACCTCTGAGGGGTGGAATATAAGAATGTGCATTTTTAAAAACAGCTCAGGTTTGCTATTTGGGGACCACTGAACTCCATGACTCTCATCTTTCCAAGCTTGATATGCTATGACTCCAACCTGAACAGTTGATCTGGAATGTAGAAATTTGGGAAAATTGATGCAAGTGGAAAAGAGAAAGGCAAAAACATTAATGTGTACCAAAGACAGTGAAGAACTCTCTGGAGCAGTTATTGTGGCACAGGATTATTTTGATGCCACTCAAAGTGGAAGTCATCAAATGTTATTTTAAAAACCACACACAAAAAAATCATCGTCCTATTCACGCGATGCTGAGTTTCAACCCAGCCTGATACTCAGTCCACTATGAACCTGACCTCACCTCTCACCACATAGTTGAATCTTCTGAAACTTGTCTTTCTTTGTCAGTCTCATGTTGTTCTTCAGTTTTGTCCTCAGTGAGGGTACAAAGGGCACTCAGGGATTAAGTACATCCAAGCGTATTTTATATATATGATCCTTAGTAATTGCATTTTTAAATGTGTGATAGGAAAATAATTACATTGTGAATATTTCCTGTCTTACCTTCCTTAGTTTCTCTCTAATGAGAATTCCATCCAGGATTTTTGTGATGGAAAATCTGGGCAACAGCAGTATTCTTAAAAAGTCATAATTTGCTTATGGAAGAAAAGAAACAAGTTGTAGAAGGAAAAGGGATAAGATATTGAAAACAAACTCTTGCTTAAGGTATAAAAGAAAAACTTGGAATGTTGACAGTGAGAAGAGAAAAATCTTAAGATCAGCTATTTATCTGAGAGATACTGTATTTGAGAAAACTAGGGGAAGATGATTTTAATGAAAAAAGGAAAACTGATGAGACTTGCAGATCCTATCTGCCTAGACATTATTTAGGAGATTCAGTAAAACTACAATGGACTAAATTACTTTTGATGGATGGGTTGTATTTTTCTTCTAAGGCAACACTGACAAAGACTGGACTATGAAAAGTAGCAGCTTTTACGTGGGTTATGTACATTTCAACATAGCCGTGCTGATTAAATCAGATCTAAAAGTCTTGCCTGAAAGTTCTAGGAGCCAAGGCACCTGCATGCCTTCTTTACTTAAATCTCAATCTAGATCTTCAGAAAGCAAAAGCACAAATCCAACTACCATATCTCAAGGAAAACAGTAATTTCTATTTATTTATATTTGTTAATTTGTCTGAACACAACTGTATTCCTGTTCAATTTTAAATTTGAGTTTGTGCCATCTCTTTGCCACTCAAGTGTTAGGCAACTTATCAGTTTAATAGTATTTGCTAAAAATATGTGGACTCAAATTAACTATGTTTAGGTAAAAGTAAATATAAAGGTAATTTTTTCCTGAGACTTAAGCAGGCTACATGGATATTTCATAGCTGACAAGGGAGTTGCTATGAGAATAAAACAGAGCTGGGTTCAAATATTGTCTATTTAAGTTACTAACCACAAGATTTCAAGGAAGTTGCTAATTATTCTAAGCCTCAGATCCTGCAGTGTATAGCAGGATAACAATATCTACCTCATGAAACCATTGGGATGAATAATGGGTTGAGTTTTGTAAAGTGCTTAGTGCTTAGAAAAAGCCAACACATAAAAAAGAACTCTGAAAAATAGACTTTGCATAAGCATAGGTTAAAAAGGGCACAAATTTTTCAACTTTCCATTGGAAGAACATTATAAATGCTTAATATGTGATAGACTTACCAAAGTATATCACCATCACCACAAATAATTGTAAGACATAACTTACACTTCTCTTCATTATGTAAAAAATGTAAAAATCACAATTTTTTATTAAGAAAATTAAAGATGATAAATTTAACAGCTGCTAATGCTTCAATTGCTCATCTCATGACCAAATATAAAATGTGCTCCTCTCTCCTTCAGCCCTGTCTCAAAGCATATTAATCATGCTCTACCTACGCTAATGTGGGGCACCGTCATCCAGGTGAGTCATGGGTAAAGTAGTTATCCAGTCTCTGTGTGAGTGACAGGTTCTGTCTGAATTCTAGCTTTCCTACTCCAAGAAAGACAAATCTGAATAAATGTATAAGCCAAATCTTCATGTCTTTTCCACAAACGAGTGATCACCCATCACTAATAATGGTAACCATTAGTCCATTTATTTTACTAAAAAAAAAAAAAAAAAAAAAGGCAACTGAAGTGTGTACCATCTACCTTCTCTATCCCACCCAAATAAAATGGTAACCATTATCAGATTTGGTATTGCAAATGTATTTTACGGAATTAATAACTGAGATGAAAATGGCCCATTGTTTCTCTTTTTAATGGGGCTGGTTCATCATGTTTAGTTGCGGCATTTCTCTTTGGCACGATACAGGCAGCAGGGAAAGAGAGGAAACTTAGCTGCTCCCTGGGGAATAGAGGTTCCATCCAGACAGTTCCAGAAATTACTCAAGAGCACCTACCTAGTAACTGAGCACATGCATTTCTTTCATGAGGGCACAGAGAAGACAAAGCTCCTCTGTAATGGATAGGATGCCCCAGACAGAAGTTCAAAGCATCAACAGAAAATTTAGCCTGAGGCCACCATAAATCCATCTTAGGAAACCTCCAGACAAATAGTGTTGTTCAGTCTCAAATTAACAAATGAAGTCCAGGAGTTTTTATTCCACTTAACCTGTCTCAATGGGAGTGTGAAATGCTTCTAGAACCCAGGCAGCTGAATATGCTAAAACCTGCCACTCTGAGTAGGGAACCAACTCTCTCCACCAAAAACCGTATAAAATACACATATGTTACTCATTTATCTTCACCTACTGGTTATATTAAGTAAACTGAGTCATTCTCATTTCAGACCCCTGGCAATCTATACCAGTTGGTTATTTATGTCAAGTCCCAAGTTAAAGAGCCCCTCTAAATATTGGATTAGATTAAGAGAAATCTACTGAGTGGAGTAGAAGTTATAAATTGAAAGCCCATGAGCAAGATGTAGTTCAAAAACATGTAAGATTCTACTGAGCTCTTAAACACTTGAATTAGCTACCACCTTAACAATATTTTTAAATGAAATAGTTCACATGCAATTCTGAATCTCCAGTTTCTCTTAGCAAAGCCAGATCTATAGTCTCACAAGATGACAATCTAATACTACTGACTAGTAGCTGCCCACTTTACATAGGGCATGTTTCATTGAATTTGGCACAGTTGCCACTGGGCTATTTTACTCACTTTTATCAGCCAGCCTTGTTTAAATATCTCTGTGATTGCTCTAGTAAAGATTCTGGCAGTCCCATGAGCCAAACCAGAAAAGCAACACGGAACTATTAATAAGATTTATGTCTGTCTTAGTGTGCTACTTGTTATATTTGTATCTTTCATAGCCCAGTGCCTTTTATAGAGTAGATGTCACACATTTTCATTGAATAAATGAATAATTTAATTTGAAGACTGCTGCTCATGTATTGTGAAAACTTATCCTCCCTTGTTTTAAACACAATACTTCTTTTAATACAGCCCTGAGGTCTCATTATCACTTTTAGCAATTATAAACATTCTATAGAGCCTCTGCACCCTTCTCCCTGAAAATAAAATATTAGGAATGACCTCTTATAATCTATGGACACAAGTTCAGGACTATCCTTCAAGCACCAGAGGGAATGGTTCTAATAATGCAATTTGAGTAGATCTCTCCAATCTGGTTTAGGGGTTGATCCCAATGACCTGGTGATGAGCCATCTCTCAGAATCTGTGGTGCCTTTAGTCACAAGAGCATCTGGCCCGGCTGATTCAATTATCACAAGAGACCTAATGTGAAGACCATTACAGCCATTGTGCAACAATGTATGCCAAAGATGAATGAATATTTGATAAGAAATCAGTGGCATAAATTGCCTGATTTGAAAGATATGGAGGGAGGCTGGAGAAAGAGAGATAGGGAATTAATACAGGAAGAGTCAAACTAGCTAATAACTGATGACATTTTCTCTTATAAATGGTACGTTTAAAGAAATCTCTTTAGGATTTCCTAAAGGAGCAGACCCACTAACCTATTATATTAATAGAAAATTCAAAATTACATAGAAGCTTATCTCCATTTGGCTATATGGGTTTATGTGCTGGCTTGTTGCTGCTTATAAACTCTAGGACCCAGAGTGTTAGTTTTGATATTTAAATTGAGTTTTCTCAGGCTCACGGGCACAGAGGGATTTCTGCCTACTTAGCATGGCAAGGTATACATCTGTCCTCTCCTGCCATCTTTCCCTTATATTAAATTTGCACATTGCAAGCAAATCACATAGGTAAAGGTAAAGGCAATAATTTAGGTAAGGGGGAGGCTTCAAAAAGATTGGATTTGAGTAAGATCCTTTTATTTATATAAGAATAACTTTCATGGTGGTAGACTTGCAGTTTAAAATACAGGTAGAGGGAGGCTGGGAGACTCACTTGGTTAAGCGTCTGCCTTCAGCTCAGGTCATGATCCCAGAGTCCTAGAGTTGAGCCCCATGTAAGGCTCCCTGCTCAGTGGAGAGTCTGCCTCTCCCTCTTCCTCTACCCCTTTCCCCCTGCTCATGCTCTCAATCTCTCTCTCTCTCTTTCAAATAAATAAAATCTTTAAAAAAAATAAGATAAAATGCAAGTAAAAATAAGCATAATATTTGGTGTTTATTTTGTCCCTAGAGCCTTACAGACCAACCTCAGCACTTTGTGTTCCCAAGATCTGACCGTGCTATGAAACCTTTAGGAGACATCCAAATTGTAAAAGGATCATGCTTGCACTCAGGGAGTTTTACAATTTTGTTAGTAACTTGGAACACACCCAATGGAAACATTTAAAGAGCATTTCCAGGACAATAAATGAAGCACAAATGATGCAAAGCTAATGTAGACAACCATGTATATAAGCTACTTCTTATTTTTAAGCCAGTGCCATATGTTTTCTTATGCAAAAATAGAATTTTTTTAAAAAAATGTTTGTGCTTTTTCTCTGTGCCAGGTCTTTTTACCCATATTATCTCATTTAATCTGTTCAAACACCCAGGGCATAGGTATCCTTGCTTCTCTAGAGGAATGAGCTATGGTTCAGAAAGGTAATTTGTTGATGGTCATCATAATAGGGAGAGCTGGGGCCGTTTTTAGTTGCTCTCTGAAAACCCACTCCACATCTCTTTGCACATCACAGCTGCATCCCAGGGCAGAGTTCCTCAATTTGAATGAAGGGAATTAAATTCTTCAGAGGTAGAGAGACTGTCCAATAGGGGCTATAAAACCTGTTAATAGGACCAAGTCATCCAAGTTTAGTTAGAACCTTCCTGATTTTAACACCAAAATACCACATCCTGAGAAATAACTCAGTCCTGGTTTAAAACAGAAAATTGTGTGCACCCACAAGCCTTCAGTCCCAGGCAAACTAAGATGATTGTTTACTCTCCTTGTGGTGTCCCCATACACATAGGGACACAGTGAATCCTACTATCTGCTTATTTAACATCATTTCTCCATGTCACCACAACAGCCCACATCAGATGCTCTAGTGAACCCTCATTGGCAAAAATGGCCCCTAGAGTATAGTAGAAACCTAACAAATATTTGCTAAATCAGTGTCCATATTTGTCTAGTCTCCCAATTCATCGGCTACAGTGCTTTGCATGTATGCAGTCAATGCACAAACAGATTTGAACCAAATACCAGTGAAATCAGTCCCTAACGAATTGCAAGAGTGATCTTAAAGAGTTAAAGAAGACTTGGGGGGAAGAGAGATGATCCATCGTGGTGGTGATGGTGGAAAATGGATTGATTGCACGTTTATGAATATCACATCTCTCTGCCCTGGAGAATCAACTGGTGGAGCCACTTTTTCTCTCCTGGGCAGCAGCCTCCCCGAATCCCTTCTTGGCTGCCAACACCAGCTGAGCTTGCACAGGACCAAAGGCCAGTGTAGGTGTCCTAATGACTACACTAAACAACATTTCTTAAATCCCAGTGAACATGCCAGTAATTGAACATATATTATCCCAATTTAATACTTGCAACATGGTGCAGTTACTATCATTATTTCCATCTTCTAGGTAAGTTAGTTAAAGCTCCACAGGGGCTAAATCCAGAGCCCAAGCTCTTAGGCACAACGACATAGTATATCCTAAGTTATCAGACAGTTGCCAGACATACCATGTCTAGTAATATGGTATCTCACTGATTTATGATGTCTTCAGAGTGCCTTGGTGTTAACAAGAATGTTATTATTTTCTGGTCATTGAAGCATGTTATATTCCAAAAGAATATGTAAACAGGTATGTGTACAATTTAAGGTAGCTTAAGTTCGCTTGTTCTTTCTTCTGATGGTTGAAACTTTGTGCTTGGATTTTGTAAAGCTGAGCTTATGCCAAACACTGCAAGCAGTTTCCCCATAACGGCATCTGCAAATACTCGCAACATAAAAATGTTTCCCTTGAAAGTCTCAAAATACACCCTTCTGAAAAGAAATCCTATCCACCTTTGTCAAATGTTCCCTTTTTCTCTTACCATTTCCCCTCCTTTTGTGTGAATTGGATGTTCTTGTACTAATATGCCTAATTGAGGGATTCAACTAAAATGCAAATGTACATGAAGGCATAGTCCCTGGGTATAATATTCTTAACTACTGATAATTGCAGAGAATATATTGGAATTAGCCAAGCACGACAGGAAAAAAAAAAAAAAAACCTCTTTCAACACCTCTACTTTAATTTAATCTTGGAAATGCATAGAATCAAGGAATTTCAGCCCAAGAGAGAATCCTAGAAAAATCTAGTTTGGTGGTTTTCTAACTTTGGTCTACAGGGGCCTTGGGGCCTATTTAGTAAATGACCAGCCAACAAGACCCCATCATCATCATCAAGGAACTGTGATTGGTGAAGGTTGAGTAGGGGCTCAGGTTATTCTAAAGGAGCACTGATGGCAGAGACTGTGAGTTGGCCCACCCAGCACCCAGTCCAACCCTCTTCTAAATATGGCTTCCTGTCTTAAACAAGGCCTGTGTTGAGTCAAGCAACATATAGGTACAAGTGAGCTACATGAAAAGGCAGCCACAGGCTGGGGGTTCAAACATGGAAAGGACCATAGCAACATCTTAGGGAGGGCTGTGTAGAGTTTCTAGATTCCAAACCACAGTGTAGTAGGGATCGAGAGATGGATAGCAGTGACAATGGTGCTTTTACTAGACTAGGTGCCTGATGGTAGGGAATGTTCTCTGGCAGCTTTGTTCTTGGATGTAAGCATCCATGCCCAGCTCTCCAAAGACCCAAAGACTAACTGGTACTTCTTTGTAAATCTCTTTCTACCTAAACTATCTAAAGTAGATTTGATTGACATTACCAAGAATCTGGACAAATTTGTTTTTATGTACTCACCTGGTGTTTCCTTATGATTTAATTTAACTAAAGAATTCTGGGGGGAATTCACACATTTTATCAGCAACCGCATTTTTCACATAAAGAAATAGAGGTTCAGGGCGCCTGGGTGGCTCAGTGGGTTAAGCTGCTGCCTTCAGCTCAGGTCATGATCTCAGGGTCCTGGGATCGAGTCCCGCATCGGGCTCTCTGCTCAGCAGGGAGCCTGCTTCCCTTTATCTCTCTCTGCCTGCCTCTCTGCCTACTTGTGATCTTTGTCTGTCAAATAAACAAATAAAATCTTTAAAAAAAAAAAAAAAAGAAATAGAGGTTCAGAGAAGTGAAACTATTAAGGGTAAATCTTAGTCTAGAATCTAATTCTTTCTGTAGGCTCACCAAGTAATGTTCCAGGAGTGACCATTACTGGTCCTTGGCAAACTATATCCCATATGATTGTTCAGCCCTTAAGAATCAACTAGGTGGCCCATGGCTGGCCCTTCATGCACACCTGTCCAAAAGCTCTACTGTTACAAACTGAAGTTTCATTGCTTTTTACACTTCACCAATTTTCAAATCCCTAGCTATTTACTTTCAAATCTTATTATTTTGTGAATGTGACTGTTATTCTAATAAAACCTGAACAGTGTTCCTCATATTCTTCCTTTCTGAAAGTATTGAGATATTTGGGGACAGTTTCTTGGACACTACTTCAGTCTGTTTTATATTTTAATTTTAAAAATGTTTTCCCAACAGGTGTTTCTATGTCAACATAGTAAAATGATATATGCCTTTCATATTATATTATTATAGCATAGATACGATTGGACACTAGAGTATACCATAACTACCATAGCTAAGAGCAAGGGCTCTCATACCTGGGGCAAATTATCTAGGATCTTTGTTAAAATCTCAATTTTACCTTATCTTAAAAAAAAATAAAAAAGAATGATAATCATACCTATCTATTTCATGGTATTGTTGTAAGAATTACATGGAATTCATGTAAAGACTGCACCATGTAGCTATATTTGTGGTGAGCATAGCATAATATACAGAGTTATTGAGCTACTATGTCATACAGCTGAAACTAATGTAACATAATGTGTCAACTATACTTGTGCCAGTCTAGCATATAATACATGCTTATAATACATGCTTACTAAGAACTAGCTGCTATGTTTATTATTACTGTCTCCTGACTTTCAATCCTAGACTCTTAAGAGACTTTGAGAGAAACTATGCTATAGGACACTAAACGATTGTCCCAAGGTCTTCTGTTACCTGTTCCACCCAGAAATAAGGGGGAAGAGAGCAGGAATAGTTGGTCAGTGCACTCTATGTTAGACACCACCCACATCATGAAGGCTGTCACAATCTGCGGAAACCTACTTCTCAAAGAGCATTCCACTATCATGGCATCATGAAAAAATAGTCTACGTATCCCATAGTGTGCAAAGCTTTCTTGAACAGTTGATTTGATCTAAAAAACAACTCTATGAGGAGGCAAGCTGGACAAATGTCTTTACTCTGACTTTCCAGGGAACACATTCAAGCTAAGAGGCAGTTAGGGCACACTGAGAGGAATACCATTGGTCAGGGGCACACTCACATCTTCTGACGTTGGTCCAGGGCTCTGTAGAGATTTGTACACACATAATGTACGAATAACATATCTGAATAGCCAATTCTGAATCAACTTATAAATGAGAGGTTACACACTTAAAACCGTACAGGTGAGTAACATAAGTGTGTGAATCAAGCTGGGTATAAGGCAATAGGCATAGTGTGACTGAATCATCTAAAAGTTCGTACCTCCCTAAAGGGACTTGCCTTCAAGAGATTTTTATGTAAATGTGAAGACCAAGTGGGACAGTCATACACTACTTGTAGGAATGAAAAATGGTACCAGCACCTTGGAAAGCAGTTTGGCAGTTTCTCAAGAAGTAAAATATATATACAAATATTTATATAAATATGTACCGTATGATCCAGTCATTTCATGCTTGCATATCTACCTAAGAGAAACAAAAGCATATATCAAGCCAAAGACTTGAACACAAATACCCAAAGCAGGCTTATATGTAACAGGCAAAAACTGGAGCAACTCTAATGCCCATCAATGGTGAATTTATAAATATACAGTGGTATATCTATACAATGGAGTTCTATTCAGCAATAAAAAAAAAAAACAATTAATACAACAACAGGATGAATCTCAAAATAATTCTTCTGAGTGAAAGAAATTCTAGAAAATATTTTTTCATTATTAGTGACAAAAAACACATGAGTTTACTGAGTCGAGGGATGGGCAGCAAAGAAAAGGACGGAATTAAGTACAAAAAGGCACAAAGAACCCTTTGAGGCTGAGGGATGTGTTCGTTATCTTGATTGAGATGAAGTTTCCTCAAGTGTGTATGGTCAAAATTGTATGATATGTGTAGTTTATTCCATGGCAATTGTGAAAGTTTGTAGGGCAACTAGTATAAGTACTACAAACTGAGAAGCTTCAACAACAGAGATTTATTCTCTTATTGCTTTGAACACTAAGTTGGAGATCAAGGTGTCAGCAGGTTGGTTCCTTTTGAGGGCTATGAGAAAGAATCTGTTCCGTGCCTTGCTGCTAGCTTCTGGCAGTTTTCCAGCAGTCTTTTGTTTATTCCTTGGTTTGGACAGTGTCACCCTGATCTCTGCTTTTGTTCTCACATGGTGTTCTCTCTGCGTGTGTCTGTGTCCAAATTTCCCCTGTTTAATATAGATACCAGTCATAATAGATAGGGGCCCACCCAACTCCAGTAGGGCTGATCTTAACAATTATAGCTGCAATGACCTTATTTCCAAATAAAGTCACATTCTGAAGTAGAGAGGTTAGGACTTCAGCCTATGAATTTGTGGGAGACACAATTCGACACATACCAGCAATTACACTTAAATAAAGCGTTTTATGAAAAAAACTGCCAAACCAATTAAACCCAAATGCAACTGTCAATTTTATGTAATAAAAAATTAATTAATTAAAAAATAAGTCATCTCTCAAAATGTGAATATGGTACTGATGCCCAATCTCTCTTTCTTTCTCTTTCATTTTTTTTTACATTTTTACATGCTTCGACTACTCTATATTATAGGGTGACTCAATTTTCTATCCTTTGTTTCCCCCATCACTTTTAACTTGTGAAATTTCTGTGGACCTTTCTTTCTTAAAATGTGCTGAGACATCATCTGGCCTTCACTGGTGAGAAGACATCATTTATACATCAAATCCACTCTGTTTTTTCTCATCAACTCCAAGTATTTTAAGTGGCACTGCTCGGCATCCACATGTTCATAAACAC
This sequence comes from Mustela nigripes, assembly GCF_022355385.1. NCBI lineage: Eukaryota > Metazoa > Chordata > Mammalia > Carnivora > Mustelidae > Mustela > Mustela nigripes. The sequence goes on from NC_081558.1 coordinate 45,818,918, forward strand.
AAATGTAGAACACTGGCACTAGATATCACTTCTCTGCATTCAATTATAAGAAAGTCACTCAGGTATTCAGAATACACTTATATTTATTTTTCATATTATTATTATAATTAGAACAAATTCAGATTTCTGATAGCATCCTAGCAGACTCTTGAGAGTATATCCACACACTTCTGGAAGGTCTGAGGATTCCAGGGAAGGTTACACTATATTAGAGAAAGATTCCTGATGTGAAAATGTAGAGAACTAGATTTTAGGCTTGGTGCTCCTATTAACCAGCACTATGACCTTGTGTAAGGGTTTAAATCTACCCAGATTTCCCAGATGTTCTCAAGTTCATGCTCTCAAGTACATTAGTGTTGTTGAGACTTGGATTTGCTCACCTGTAAAATGAAAGGGTTGAGCCAGATTATCTCTAAGTTCTTTTCAGTCATCAACTCCGATAGTACTTGCTAAATTGAACTGCAGTATGGACTTGCTTCTCATGACTAGCATAAGTTTATACATCACATGTCTTTCTGCAGGTTTTCTTTCTCCCAAAGTCACGGAACTCAAAAACAAAGTCCCTTTTCCAAAAGACAGCATGCGTTCAGTGCAAGGTTTTGGGCAAGGATAAAACGTCAAGGGCACAATGTGAATCAGATTTCAGAGAATAAGGTATTCCAACAGATGATCAGTCTGGTAGATGGGTACTTAGTTATCCATGAAAATGGAATTTGGGCAATGCCTCACTCAGAAGAGACTGTTAGCATGCTCAAAGATAAAAAGTGTGAGCATCTCTATAATAAAAATTAAATGAAATGAAGGCAAAATGCAGACAAACCTGACAGAGAAAGGTGTTCGATGAAATGTAGGGAAAATTCTGTGAGCTTCCGTGTTTCTGCGGAATGTATATAAACCGGCTGTACTTACTCTACCTGCCAATCTCTCTTTTATAGCCTGGTAGGCCCCCTAGGGCCAAAAGTAAATGTGGATATTAAATTTATGATAATAGGGGCACTGAATTCCAGTGCAGTCGTCTCTAAGCATTTTCTTAAGAGGAACGATTGTGAAGTCCCTTAAAGTTTTATGATTGCTGAAAGAAAAAGGGTGTTACTGAAAGAAAAAGGAGTATAAGCCGCTGATGAGGCAGCTGGATGGTCTTCCTCTCCCTGCTGGAGGTCTCTAGGAACTTCAGAAAAGTAATGTGTGACGATATTCAAACTGGCAATCACCCAAGACCAGTTTTAAAAGGAAAACGATCCTTGGAAAGCCCTGCCTAGGAGTTGTTTCAAGTATATTTTGTTTCCTATAATGATTGCCTCTTACGTGCCATATGATGCTGATAGAGTCATTTCCTCCCTCCTATTTTATCAGACTTGTGATTCGGACAAAGTAAGAGGAGAGTCCTCAGTAGGACAGAATGCTATATTGCTAACATATGTAGCTATATTTTAATATGGATCTACAGATATAAATCTATATAAATTTTTAATATGTTGCAAGATTTGATATGTTGCAAGATTTCTTCCATGCCCTTTCGGGCACATACCTGGTCTACATTCCCCATGTTCTCTGGCTTCTCTGCAGTCTTTCCTCGGGAGCTCTTGCTCACAGAAAGTGGGTGGAGGTGATGTAAGCCATTTCCTAGCCTGTTCCGTAAAATTTGTCCATGCATTCCTCTCTTCTTTCTCTCTTTCCCCAGCCTCTATGTGAAGGGGAAGAAGTCTGGAAATAGAAGAGGAAGAACCGACTGATGGAAACAGCCTAGGCCCTGAATGACCCTGAGGAGTCCACTCGGCCAGGAACATGCTCCCCTACATGAGGACAAAAAGACTTGCCTTCTTTAAATCTCCAGAGTTCTTTGGTTGATTTGTTCTAGCAGCCAGCATTCTATTACCTAATTTGTTAATATTTGGTGAACGCTTGCTATATGTTAGGCACATACACACCTCTTTAATTCTCACAAACCCCATGATATAGGTACTGTTATAAACGCAGTGCTTAACTTGTTCAAATTCACACAGCTGTGTCAAGCTGGCTTATAAACCTCAGACACACAAACCAGGAGCCCTAGCTCGTAACCATTGTATGATACCCCCTATCTCAATAGAGGAAACATTACTAAGTGTAGTACCTGGCACAAAGTACTTAATTTATGTTAGCTCTCTCTTATTATACAGGGGAAAAGAGAAATCAAAATGGAGGGTGAGTAACTGAAAACAAAGAAACTTGATTCTAAAATCCTGTTATCAATAAAATATTTACAATATAAAAGCAAAAAACCTATACGACCTTTTATTTTTCAGTAAGGTCTGATTGCCTAAAGGTAACTAGTAATAAAAATAGAAAAAAAAGTCAATGTTAAATTGCTAATCCAAACTATTGTATATGTTTTTATAACTCAATAACCAAAATGGGCATTTGTAACATGTATCTTATTATAATATGTCATAGCAAATAACTGATAAAGCCCTTATTTCTCATCAACAGAAGACTGGAATTATACAGTCATTAAGCATTATAGTTTCAAAGACTTTTTTTTAATGATATGAAGAAAATGCTTATGATATAATGTGTGCTCCAGTTACATAAAGACATTCATTTATTTAATTTACTCAATTCAGTGATACAAAAATGTTTAATGAGTACTTAATACATGCTGAATGCTGGATTAGGAGTTAGCCATCCCGGCTCTGAGCTCTGCCTTCAAACAGTATATACAGTTTAGCTTTTTAGTGTAGGCTCTATCTAGGGCTTAGTTGTCTTATCTATAAAATAAGGAAGTTAAATTAGATGCTCTGCAACAATTAAGTTCTGCAAGTGAAAATAGGATACTTGATCCCATCAGGTGTCCTAGTTCTTGTATCTGCAAGGTTATAATTCAACTAAAACGATAACAGGGCCATACACTTACTAATGTGAGTTTCATTTAGGACAAAGAACCATCTTGGTCTGCCTGGACTGAGGGGTTTCCTGAGATGTGAGACTTTTGGGACTAAATCCTGGACAGTCCCAGCCAAACTGAGACAGTTGGTCACCTTAGTTCCATGCCAAACTATAAGACTTAACATACATTACAGAAACCTCAAGTTTGTGTTTTGTTGGAATGATTTTGTGTTGGAATGACTTGATATGCAGAACAAAACTGGAAGAATAAGAATTACATATGAGTTGTAAACCCACTCAATTGTCAAAAATTTTTAGAGAAACAGGGGCACCTGGGTGACTCAGTCAAGCATCCAGCTCCTGATTTCAGCTCAGGTCATGATCTCATGGTCCTGGGATCAAGCCCCAAGTCAGGTTCTGAGCTCAGTGAGGAGTCTCCTTGGGATTCTGTCTCGCCCTCTGCCCCTCCTCCTGCTCACTCATGCCCCACCCTCTCAAATTAAAAAAAAAAAAATCTTAAAAAAAATTTTTTAGAGAAACAACACTTTTGGTATGAAATTTAACAATAATCACATCAGTCACATAATTATGAGCTGTAAAGTCATTATCCTCTAAGAGCTTTGTGGTGTTTGTTTTAAAACTACAATATTAATTCAGAGGCTGTAAAGAACACTGACTACCAGCACTCTATTAATATTTCAATTAGAGAGAGACATATTTTCAACTTTTAAAAACTGTCATTTTAAATGGCATATTATAATTTCATTCTCAAAATACAGATGTTCTTTTGAAGATTATTCTAATATGATCAACCATCTACAGTTTCATTTTTCTTTTTTTCCCCTCAGTTACCACAGAGATCAGTACAGTTAGGCTAATACCAATTATAATGTTTCTTCAAACCAAAGCTAAAGAACCTCAAGCGGATGTTGGGGGAACCCAGAGGAATCTGTAGGGTCTCAACGGGGCAAGAACTCTTCCTTACATCAGTAGTAAGATCCGGCTTTCTTGGGAATTCATAGGTCCTGCTGTGTATTTCCTCTGTCCTCCCAAACTTCCAAGATCTTCTACAATGCCCCAAATAAATATTAGGATAAAGTCTTTTTCCACTAATAGATTTAGGACCCCAGGACTGGGTGAGTTCACTAAGAGTAATTCAGATAGACTTCTTTTTTAATTGTTTTTAAAGATTTTATTTATTTACTTGACAGAGATCATAAATAGGCAGAGAGGCAGGTGGGGTGGGGGGAGGTTGTTGGGGGGGGGCAGTAGGACCCCGGGACCACCCCCTGAGCCGGAGGCAGAGGCTTTAACCCACTGAACCACTCAGGCGCCCCTCAGATAGTCTTCTTCTTCTTCTTTTTTTTTAATAAGTAGGCAGAGAGGCAGGCAGAGAGAGAGAGGGGGAAGCAGGCTCCCCGCTGAGCAGAGAGCCCGACGTGGGGCTCGATCCCAGGACCCTGAGATCATGACCTGAGCTGAAACGCAGAGGCTTAACCCACTGAGCCACCCAGGAGCCCCTCAGATAGTCTTCTAAAAGAGAAACAAGTGAGTTTGGTTTAGTTCTCCTGGTCCATTGACTGGGCATTTCCTCGTCATTTCCCCAATGATGAAGGGCTTCTAAGTGTCTATAGGTAAAATAATCCTGAAACCCTTTTACAGATTCACTAAACAGCAGTTTCTAAAACTTGGACCAGTTACCATTCAGGCAATTTATTAAATTTCCAACCACTAGACTAAATTTCAGATTCCTTTGTAATTGCTATGCGTACATTTGTCCTCTTCTGTCCCACAGCAATCTTTCCAACACAAAACATTCCCCATCCTTCTGTCCAAGACCCCTCTTCATCTCTGACACATGCATTTCTTCATAATGATAATACTCTGGAGCCAAATAAATGCACTGGTCGAGTAGAAATAGGCAGAGCTTCCATTCTTACTCTTGCCTTGGGGAAGAAGGAAATAAGTCCGAGTAAATGAGATGCTGACTTTAAAAGAAATGAATTGAAGAGTTGTGAGACAAGTCTTTTTTCTCTCATTTGTGGTGCTAATGTCTTTAAAATATTCTGTCACCTGTGTCAGTTTTGTGCATTAATTATTCCATCTGTCTGACCTGATGTTTGGCTTTAGTCTTCACTATCTGAACTAATAATACCTACTGCTTATATTTGTTTATTACTTACTATATACCAAGAACTGCACTAAGCATATTTCTCAATCAGCATAACCCTTTGGGATAGGTACTGTTATTAACCGCACTTTACAGCCAAGGAACCTAACCCACCCCCAGAGGGACACCTTTCATAAATAGCAGTGCTGAGATTTAAAGCAGTGTTGACCTCATCCGCTGGTGCCTGATTTGGTTTCTCCTTAGCTGGGCTTCATACCATTCTCATAAAGTCGCTTCCAAAACCTGGAGGCTATCTATTATCAATCTTGCCTCCTAGAAAGATAATCCCCCCCATTAATTGCTTCAACTGCCCCTGATGGCATACCTCTGTAAAACACCACTATGCAGTGTCTAGCATCAACTCCCCAACTCCATTCCCAGAAACACAGGCTGGAAAACCTAAAGGAGACTCCCTAAGAAGACTGTGTTCTATTGTTCCCTGATCATCCAAGTTGTGTATTTTTACCAGAGGCTTGCCTTCTTTCAAATAAACTCTAACTTACATATAATCAGTATGAGAAAGCAGAAAAGAGACAAAAATACGAATCTTGGGCAATTTTCTAGACTTCACTCCCTTAGAAAGTTCTTAAATCTTATTCATTTATAGGCAGTACCCTCACACCCCAGTTGCAAGGGGCCTTTTTACATAGCTGTTCTACTCTTCAACCTTCTACTCTAAACCCTAACATCTCCTTTCCCTGGAGCTGTGACCCCCTGGTATCTCCACAATAGTTCCACGATAACATAAAGGAGATGAACATTAGTAGCATCAGTATTTATCAGACATCTATGAAGGACATCAAGAAACACTACAGAGACCAAGATAGAAGATTATTGTTATTAAATTTACACTATGTCTTCAAGGAATTCCAAAGATGATTCTGCAATAATATATCCTTCCAAATTCTCCAAAAATTCTAAGCTTGGACATCATGAGGAAATGTCACCACACTCTTGCCTGAAGCTGTTCAGTAATGAGGGGTTAATAATTGTCTAGCAGATTCCCCAGTGAAAAGGCTTCTCTCCAGCTTGCTTCTAAACTGGTCACTGGAAGTTAAGATTCAGGTTCATGGGCGGTTTCCAAAAACCCATTTCCACCTTTTGCTCTCAGACACCCCCCACTTTGAATAGACTGCATTCCCAATCTTCCGGTTGTCTGAACACACTTTCACACCTAACAAACGGGAAAGCTGTAATTACAAAGTTTCGCAATCGTTTTTTCTGAAGCCTTCCTAAATCAGAAGTGGCTTCACCATTCATTTAAATGTCCGCAAATACTACTTCCCACAAGGGCACGAGCCAGCTCCACAGCCACCTAGATATGCAAACACACAACCCAAGTGATCACCCTGAGTGCTGCGTTGGTGGTATAGTGGTGAGCAGAGCTGCTTTCCAAGTAATCGCCATGCATTTTAAGACAAAGGTCAGATTTCATACTGAAACTTGGCTCTCTGTTGGGTTGATTTTTTGCCTGATTTTTAGCCTCTGAGCCCAAGTTCTACATTATGCAGAGATTGGGCCCCTTTGTACCTAGGTCGGTCCTTTTTTTTTTTTTTTTTTGGTATGTCTTTTACTAGGAAACGGCGGTATGCTTTGCCTCTATAACCCAGCCGCAGCCTGTCGTCCCCTAAACAAAAAGCGGCGGCCCACTGCTCCCTGCGGCGGTCGCGGCGGCGCAGGGCGGCCAGGCCACCCGAGACCCGTGGTGCTGCGCCTTTGTTGGGCGGGCTACAGATGGTGCCCCAGCACGGGGCTGAGCCGGGGGCTGGAGGCCGGGAGGGGGAGGCCGGGAAAGGGGTCGGGCGGGAGGGGAGGAGACCGCCGTGCAGCCAATCGGCGCGCAGCCCATCAGCTGACCGCTTTTGCTTACACCAGGTGCACGCCGGCTGCGGGGAGCACAAAGCGGGGCGCACGGAGGGCGCCGGCAGCGAGCTGGGGAGCTAGGCGAGGCCCGTGCGCCAGCGCCCGCAGCGCCCTCGGGTTGGGGAGAGGGGCTGGTGGCGTTAACCCAGGCGGCGGAATCCGCGCGGTGGCATCCCTACTTGCCCCGGGTGCCTTCCTCGGGACCTGGCGGCTCTCTGTCTCGCCCTCTGCACCCTACTTCTCCAACCCTTCTTCCCAATCCTGACTGCCTCTGCCCGACCCCCGAGAGTCGGATTGAGCCCAGGCCCGCGCAGCAGCTGTTGCTCGTGTCGTTGCCTCTCCTCCTGTCTTGGTGATCTGCTGGGAACCCCCCAAGGAGCCAGTGCGCGCTGCGGGCTGGGAGGGAGGCGCCGCTCAGCCCGTCGTCCTCCTGCTGCTGCCGCCGCGGGTCCGTGCGCACCCCACACCCCCGCCAGCCGGGCCTCGGGGTAAGTGCGCTCCGGTAGCCGGGCGGTGGCGTGAGGTTTGGGCTGCAGCTGGGGGAAGTCGAGGCAAACTTGGCAGCGTGGCGGGCCCGAGACGGTCTGGGGAACGTTGGGATAAGATCGCGGGCCTACGGGGAACGAGGGGGCGCGGCTCATGGAGCTGGGGGAAATGACCAAGTCGGGGAAACGGGAATCTAGTAACCCTCTCCCTACCTCCTCACCACACCCTCCCAAAAAACCCCACAGTGGTGGGGTACAGCGGTAGTTAGGAATGAAGGCCAGACAGAAATGGGCAAAAGGCAGTGACAGGAGACAAGCCCGCTGAATTTCAGGGACCGAGGCGAGGGAGGGTGATGCCCGGGGATCCAAAGGAAGGAGGGGCTGGCTGCTGGGATGTGAACCCGTGAGGCAGCCGGGGCCGGAGAGGAGCGCGTAAAGGGGGCCTGGGGAGTTGGAAAGAGAGCCAAGAGATGGGAAGGGAAGGTGGCAGGTAGTGGGAAGAGGTTAGAGGAGGGATTTCTTGGCGGTGGTCTCGGCGATAAAGAAAGGGTCAAGGAATGCAATTCACAAAGCGTTGAGAGTAATGAAAGAGCATTAAGAAGAAAACTCAGTTGCCGGGCAGTGTAAATGGGGGAAAAGACCTCACCCTACACGTTTTGAGTCCAGGAGTAGCAGCCTCAGGAAGCTTGCCAGGGATGCTGAAATGTCAGGGAAGCCTCCGTCTGCTCCGGGAACCGAGCCGGTGCTGAGTTCCCCGCTCGGCCGGGGTCGGAACAAGGAAAGTTTGCCAGCGAGTGTCCTTTGTGCTGTGTGGAGAGGGGTGTGGGCAGCCCCCGACTCGGCGTTCCCCGGGACCCATCGCGACAGCCTCCCGCGGCAGCTTCCCTGCCTTGGCAGGCTGGGGCGGTGTAGAAAGATCTCACCACGGGAGCGGAGCCACGCACCCAGGACTGGTGGAAAACCCGTCCCGGGACCCTTCTGAAGGAGTCGAGGTACCTACGCGGAGTGGGATACTCCGCGGTGGTAGCTGAGCTGGGAGAGGGGATTCTTGTCTGTTGGGTTCACCGCTGTAGACCCAGGGCCAAGTACAGTGCCTGGGAATGAGTGAATGAATGAACGAATGAATGGCAGGGTGTGAATAGTTTTGAGGCTTTTGAACTACACAGGCAAAGACCAAGAGTCCAAGAAAATGGATCCTTCCCTAAATCTTATATCACCGTTAGCATTTTCATTTCCAGACCTACATAATAAAGGAAAAGCCGGGTTAAGTGAGGGAACAGGTATCGCTGATTTGGGCTTTTGCTTGTAGAATTTTCTGAAAGACAATATGTTGTTCTGTTTTGCAGTATGCTTTGCTGCCACGGTCTAAATAATATAATAAGTGCTCATTACTTCCTTTTTTTAAGAGCTGGGACTAGAGATGTTGAAAGTTCAGGAAGGCACTTTGATCAGTCTAAGTCTAGAGTAAAAGTGGTGTTGTTGGTTCCTTGGCCATGTGTGTCCCAAAGTCTCTGATTTGCATGCAAATGTGAGCGAATCCTGGCAGATGTCTGGCCTCATCCATTCACATGGAAGGAATTTGAAAAGATGAGGAGTCTTTAGTTAACAATAGACCTTAAGAAAATGGAATAAAGGCGCAGTGTGAGTTTTTCTGTTTAGGAATTCCATGGCTTGCTGACACCTTTATTCTAGAGCCAAATTCTCTGAGTGCTATTGTGTTGAAAGCTCAAAGTACTACTTGCTCTTTACCTGGTTGAGTATTTTTGTGCGACATTCAAGCTGGATGTTCTGAGCTGGATAGTGAGGAAAATGTTTATATGAAACAGGCAGTAACTTTAATCCATTTCTGGTGGTTTGAGGTGATTACTGAATTGACCTTTTAACTTTAAGAGTTTTTCTTTTTCTTTTTGTAATTTTACCACCTGCTCACATTTGCTCTCCATCCTCAGAGATAGACAAATGGGAAAAAGAGCTGCAGTGGACTGATGTGAAGAATATTTACTGTTCAATCAAAATGATTTTAGTTGTTAAGGCATCATCAGACTTGCAGATGGTAATGAAACCATCATGTTCCTAGTCACCTGAGAGGTTCTCGGGTCAGAAGACCAAACAGTGAATGGGAGGCAGTCATGCACTGGACCCCAAACTAGGGAAATTTTGCTTTGTCTAACATTAGCTAATAGACCACTGCACAGCTTACCTCCTGGAGAAGTGTGACCACCAAACAAAAGGCCGGTGGTGTGGGCTGCACGTGAGCCCTGGGATTATACCTACTGACAAGCCAGCCCCTTTAGCCTCTTCTTTTGTCAGTCTGAAATACTGTTGAAGGGAAAAAGAACCTATTGACTAAACAGTGCTTGCCCCTGTCTTCTATATCTATACTGAAAGGGACATTAAAATACGGTCCCCCCCTCAAAAGACAACATTGTTTTGTGGGCTTAGTGTTTGCAGGGGAGGGGTGCACAACAGATGTTAGTCTGCTATTTTACGTGTTTCCTTTAAGTTATTTTTGCGGTTCAGTGACTTTTACACATAAGGCAGTATTTTCCCAGGAGGAGAGACATGAATTGAGTCAAGTTTAAGTAAGAAAATGTGATAGCCAAAATTACATTTTGTGTCTTAAAGCTATCAAGAAGTCAGAAAGTAACAAATCATTATAATAAACACTAACATGATGGAAACCTGAGATTCTGTCCTCATTATGGACTTGAGGGTTAACTATAAAATAATTGACTTTTCTAAACCAGGCTATAAACCATTTTACTGTCCTGTATCTAGGTATTGTTGAAACAAACCAGCTAACTTTCAAATGACCACAGCCTCACCTATGTGAAAACTCTGGTTATTATCCTGCCTATGTGAAATCTTTATTCTGCAGTTCTCACAACGGAAGATTAGAGCGCATTCCTTGGTAAATAAAAGTAATAAAGTACTTATTGTTTTGAGAAATCACTGTGCTAAATAAAATCCTAGACCAGATCTAACGGCAGACTGTGGCCCTGAACCATAATACACGTAGCTCTGCATAGTATCTGGGATTCAAAAAAAGCAAGGGAGAACTCGGCCATTGATCTCTCTCCAGTTAGGCCCTGCTAAAGGCTAGTTTCTTGACCTGAACTGCTGGAGCAATTACCACATATCCTAAAGCAGGGACACTCCTGGGAAAAAACTGGTAGTACGTAAAGAAAATCTGTCTAGCGTTCTATTGCTACTTTCCAAGTTAGTTGGGTATGACTATAAATACATAGAATGGTGGGCTTTTTATGCCACCATAAACAAGCCATGTACCATAAATAAATATAGTAAATTATAGGATCTGCATGTCACTTTTTACTAAACTTTCATAATGCTTTCTTAAAATGTATTTTCAGCTACAAAATAATAGTTCTTTGAATGATTCACTTGAACACTAATGTAAGGTTACTTAAATATTATATTTAATTTCTCAAAATTATTATGCTGAATATCAATTTGGGGTTAAGCCAGTCCGGAGATAAAGCAAATTCCATTTTAGGATCATATTTTGGCTTCTGGGAACAATGGAAGTTTCTTTGACTCATGAATAGAGCTTTGATTAATATTTTATTCAGGGTGAGAATATAATTATATAGATGAAGTCAGGAAAACATGTGTCCTCTTATTTTTGCCTTAAACTATAGAATGGAGACAAAAATTAAACCCTATCTATACAATGCAAAAGTTACTATCCAAGGGAATCATTCGCTCTAGAAATCTTAACCGACGTTTGCTTTCTAAATTTTTTATTTTAGCATATTACCATCTGCCTACTTTATAGATATATTACAGGGTTTGACCTCTAAGTCTTAAAACATAGACAGATGCATAATAAATAGTTGACATTGCATTTACAATATGTAAGAAAAAATATAATATGTATTTCTGGACCAATGGCACCCATAGAACTGTTATGCATATTATTCAACAATTAAAATATATGCTATTTTATGTTACACTTTTTAAAGAGAAACATTTGGGTTACATATTATTTAATTATTTACTTTTTGGATATTTTCAAAAAGTCTAGCAAAGGTAGGATATTATTAGCAATTTTACTCATTATTTGGTTTTGATAAGGAAGCTACTATCTAGTGCTAGCTGGCTTATCTTAGATGTTTCATAACCCCGCCAGCCCGAAGTTTTCTCTTTTGTAACAGGATAGTGTTGTGTGGATAGAGCTGAGAGGACTGACTCTCCCACTGAAACTGCTAAAGGGTTTGTGGCAGCTGTGCTTCCATAACATAACGAACAAACATTTAACCTGGATGGAACTATTACACTTACTGGACTGAAAATTATACCTGACATGCAAAGAAACTAAGCTTCAGCTTTCAGTGCTACACAACCAAATTCTGTCAACTTGGACTTGAGACGAGCTGCTTTGACTTAACCACACTTAGATTTGAAAGTTATGGAATGAAACTGCTTTTACAGTGGCTTATTGCCTTCCATTTATGCTCCTTATGGCCAAGGGTTTGGAATGCTATTTGAAAGCTCTGATTAATATAAATGAGTTGTAATTTTCTGAGCCAGGCCATCCTACCTCACATCTATTATACCCCTGGCAGACGTGTGGACTCCACAGCTGTCCCCTCATTTGTGTATGAAACAGACACATTGGTGGCATTTTTTGGTTCCCATAGTTACAATAACAATATACATGTGACATGACATCCTTCTGCGCGAAAGGTTTTTTGTATTTTGTAGAACTGGGAATGAAGGACAACTGTAAAGTTTGGGGGATACGTAAATTAATCTGCCATTGTTTTCTGGAGCCACCATTTCAATCATGAGAGCTGTCCCTCACTGGTATCCAGGACAGGGCAATTGCAAGACTTTGGCTCACAAAGATTTCCAAGGGAGGCATTTCCAACAATGCATCACCTCTATAGGAGAATGCCCATTAAATATTCATTTGAAAATATTTGCTCTTCCTATTTATGACTGCCCTTTGTAGAGATAATGTATTAGCATAGCCATTTTCAATTCATACAGGAAAAAAAGACAGTACCAGTATTAGCATCCATCTCCGTAAGACCTAGGAGACAAAAAAAAAAAAAAAATCAGTTTGCACTATTAAGCAGTAAGCACAAAGAGAGAATCTTCATTTAGGAACACTAAAAAGCTTTGCAAAGAAAGAAAGGTTGCTTAATTGGTTTCATGCCTATAATTTTCCCCTCTAGAAAAAATGTTAGCATGGCAATAAAGAATATCATTAACCTGCATTGTTATTTCACAATAGTAATAAGTCTTAATTTGCATCCATAATAATCACTGTAATCAAGTACTGTACAGGGAGTCAGGAAGGCATAGGCTCATTTCCCAGCTCTGACACTAATGACTGAATGTGTGACCTTCTAGATGTCCTGCAACCCTCCTGATGCTTCATGTCCCTGAGTTGTTATAAAGGATGCAGGAATGCTAGATGTTTCTAGCAATACCACTGCAAGGAATTTTATTTCTGCCCTAAATGCCATGATTAGATGGAGAGCCAAAGGTCTGGGGGAACATAGCCATGATGCTCTTTTCTGCAAGGTATTTTTTTCTGGCTGCTAATCCCACAGCTAAGAAAATTTTTTGTTCCTTTAAAAATTTTCTCCCCCTAATGTGACAGTTCCCTATCATTTCACCTGGGTCTTCTTGAGTGAGATAATTTTACCTGGGATACAGGAAGCTGTTTATGATCTTGGAACACTTGTTCACCCAATGAATATATACTGAGCTCCAGCTGTGTGCGAGGCGTTATAGGAGGTACTAAAACCAAAAGAAATTAGCTTGATTTTTCTGCAGCTTGTACATTAAATCCATCAGAAGCATTTTGTTTCCATCAGTCATGTATTCTTCTACAAATATTTATGTAGTGTAAAAGGCAGTCTGCTGGATCAAGAATAGGGATTTTTCAACTGGGGGGTAATTTTGTCCCCCCCACCCCACTCCCCAGGAGAAACTTGGCAATATTTGGAGACATTGCTGGTAGTCATCACAACTGAAGGTGGAGGATGCTACTGGCATCCAGTGGATATAAACCTGAGATGCTGATAAACATCCTAAAATGCATAGGACAGTTTGCCCACAACAATTACTTGGTCCAATGTTAATAGTATCAAGGTTTTGAGAAACCCTGCTCTAAAAGACACTGGCTCTGCCCTCAACTGACTTAAAGTCCATTAGGGGTTACAGAAAGGGGTGATGAGTGCAATAAAGTATGCTGTGGTGGTGAAAGTGTGAGCTACGAAAGAACAGAAGCAGGAGCCTTAATTCAGATTTTGGACATCAGCAAAGGCTTTTAAAAACCTTAGGGTTAATTCACAGAACAGGCTTTCACCAGGAGCACAAGTGGTTGGCAGGGGACAATTTTAAATCTAGTCATATTGAACACAAATGAGTGAGATGGTTGCTTATGAGAGGGTAGACCCCTCTAAACTGGTTAAAATTCAGTGTCTCCAGCAAGCCGTAGAGGAAGCTAGAAAGAGAATGAAGGTCAGTTGTAAAGAACCTTTAATAGCACATGCTGCATAAGGAGAAGATGGGCTTCATTGACAAAGAAAGGGAATAGTGCCTCATGTTTTAGAACTTCACTTTTTGCAGAGTTCTTAAATATGTATTTCATTTGACGTGTAACATTCTGAGACACCAAGTATCATTCTTTCTCTCTTTTTTCAATAACTAAGGGACCAGAGCCTCGGACAGGTTTGGTGTGACCTTGGGCAAGTCACTTAATACCTTTCTAAGGTTCCACTGTAAAAGAAGAAGGGTTGCAACTCTCACTTTTCTAGTGTAAGTTGAATTTATGTAAGGTCATACATCTAGCATAAGACTGGATCTGGGATGAGACCTGAGGCTCCTGGTGTGCGCCAAGCCTGCTTCCTGGACTGTGGTGACAGAACAGGTAATATGACAGTGACTCAGCACTCTAGCATTTGGGTTACTAAGGAGAGTGAGGATCTGGGATGTATCAATTAAAATGTATGATGCAGGGAAATTTAAGCTGGGTTTCCCAGACACCAAAAGACCAATCAGACTCTCTCTCTTTAATATCTTACCTCAACCTGATCTTAGAAGTTTAAAAAAAATACTTGTAACAAGCTGGGAAGGGTTCATAGGAGAGTGTTGGCGAGGAAAGAAAATGATTTATCCCAGAACACTGGCAAGAACTTGAGGGTCCTCTGCTTACAAAAGAGAAGCAATAGTGGCATGGTTTTTTGGTTCTGTTTGGCAGGGATATTTTAACTTTGTATGTATGTACACACATACGTGCACACACATATATACAAACGGGAGGCAGATTCCATACCAAAAACAAGTTCATGTTTTTGTTTTCAGTAATAAGACTTATTTATCAAAATGAGCTTTGTAAAGAGCCTTCTCTCAAGGTCTTAAAGATCTAACTTCTCACTTCTCTGGGATAGCGTAAAGTTTCCTTGTGAGAAGCAAAACCGAGAAGCTCCATGACCACAATTCTCAGATTTCCAAGTTCATGAGTGATAGTTACGTAGGACTTCGGTATACGTCCTGAGAGTTTCCCGAACACCGATGGAATCCACAGTAACTCATCCAACCATGATAGATGCACCAAAGACACTGGGGTGGCAATTAACTGGATTTCTCTGCTTGTTCTTCCAGCTCATTATGGTTTTGTGCAGTGAGGACTACATGTAAGGTTTAAAACCCCCCAAAGGACTAGTTAGTTCTGCTATGTCCTTTGGGAACAATCTCTCTCTGGAATCCCAGCCAACCTCCTCACATACTCACAAAGTCCTCATTTCTCACCTGGGAAACCTGGTTAAAAAAAAAAAAAAAACAAAAAAAACCCTGAGTGTCTTCAAAGTCATCTCAGAGAAAAACACAAAGTATGTAGGCAGATGCTGGTGATTTTTTCTCTTCATGCATGAAGAATAGCACCGTCAAAGTAGAACCCTAGTAAAGAAGCTTACAAATGGTTATACCTTCAGGAGAGACAATGGAGTGAGAGATTAGTAACGCAATTAGTAATTGGGAGGAAAATATTACATAGAGCTCCTGAATTATATACCCACTATATTACTGAATATAGTAGCGGTAGGGGAAAGGTAATGATACCCAAAATTATGTGCCTTTCTACTGTGTCAGGAACCATACCATCCATCTTATATGCATCAACTCAGTTAATCCTTGCAAAAACTCTAATATGGATACCCACTTTACAGTGCAGGAAACTAAGGCACAAAATAAGTAACCTGCCCAAGGTTATACAACTAGTAGTGTGTACTCAATATTTGTCAAAGAAATGAATGAGTATATATCTGTTTTAGATATATATATATATATATATATATATATATATTTCCCAGTTTAGAGCAGTCCTGCTTTCTAGGCAGGGCGCTTGTAAGAACCGGCTCTGGGAGTGTAGATGACAGTTTCCGAGCCGGTGACTGGTAACGCAAGGAGGTGAACTTGGGTCTGGCTGACTCTGAACTTGTGCTGTTAACATACCGGGTCTTTGTTTCTTCATCTTTAATTGCAGCTATAAAACAAAAGAATTGGACTAGACTAGCTCTCCTAGCCCATCTGGCCCTAAAAATTCTGTTATTCCATTATTAAAGTGAGGTTTATATAGAATAAAACATGATGTATTTTATTATTTGAATTTTGAAATCTACCTGGGATTTTTATTTAACCAGTCGTCATTGAATTGTTCTTTAAACAATTTATATTGGCATTATTAGCAGAATATTTTTTAAAGATCTATTTATTTTAGAGGGAGTGAGTGTGCACACAGAGGGAGGGGCAGAGGGAGAGGGAGAGAGTTGCAAGTGGACTCCTGGCTGAGTACAGAGCACGATGCAGGGCTTGATACCACTAACCCCAAGATCATGACCTGAGCCCATATCAAGAGTCAGATGCTCAGTGAGCTAGGCCACCCAGGTGTCTCATTAACAGCATAGTTTTAAATCATATTTAAGATTTTTAAAAATTTAATGAAAAAAATTTTAATGACTAGAAATGCATAAAGATGGCATTCTTCTAACCATTACCATCACACTGCATATTGTTATATCATCATTGTCTAAATTTAGAAGGTTTCTAAAAACTGAAAACCATCTTTCTGTTACACAGAAAAAAGACAGGAGTAAAATGATTAATTTTGAGAAAAGTTAGTATCTTTGATATTTGCAGAATTTACTTTGCTGACTCACAATGAAAAGTATTGAGTGATTTTTTACAAGAGCTTAAAACTGCTAGCAATATTAAAAACTACTTGAGTTTGCTTCTAAAGATTGTTTTGCTGTAAGGGATCTTTCTGACATGCAAGTCATACATCGGAACGATGTGAGTCATTACCATGGTGCTACTCGATGCATAGCCCAGGGCAGGGCTGAAAGTGAATAACTAGATAGGACTCAGAGTTGGGAGGAATTGGTTCCAAAACTACATCTTTGCTGTGTGGTCAAGAGTGATTTCAGTATCCTCATCTGTAAAAGAGAGTTAATGGTAGAACTTGCCTTATAGAATCATTAGACTCGTTCAATGAGATCATGAATTTACAGCCCTTTGCACAGTTCCTGGACCAAGGGAAGTACTTTGTAAATAGGAGCATTTAGTAGATTTTGAAATCTGACCTTTCTGAATGTACAGTGTTTGATTTCAAGGATGCTCACCCAAAAGAGAGTGGAGAGATTTTAAGAAACAAGATTCAGACTAGATATTTGTGAAGTCCGTAGTTCACATGGTTTTCACCTTTGTGGTGGACCCCAAGAGAGATTTCTGTTGACTCATTCAAGAAATCTTAAGTCAGCTGATGTGTTTTAAAAGGCAGACAGATAAATACATTACAGCCATTTTTGTTTGTTTCTACATTATGTTCTGTATCTACTTTCTTTTCTCACTCTGGAAGTATTATAATGCCCCGAAGTTGTAATTCATATAGTCATTATATATATATATATAGCTCTGAACCAAATCAGAGAAAATGTGATTAAATGAATTATATATGATACATATATCATTCATATATGTATATAATTCATATAGTCACATTTTCTCTGATTTGGTTCAGAGCTACCATTCCTCAAACAGGAACTGAATTCAAGACATTGTCAAAACTAGCAGACCCAAAAGCTTCAACTCTGAGGGATCCAGGGTTATGTAATAAAGTTGTTGGGGCCTGTAAGCGCCTAGAACAATGGTAATGTTCTACAGTGCCTCAGTAAATCATGCTGCTAAGATTGTTATTGGTTTTTTTGTATCGTCATTTTCATAACATCATTATTTTGCTTCTGGACCAAATTGCAAGGCTCCCAGTTGGGACCAGATTAGAACCCAGTGCAGTGTAACCAAAAGTCCTTTTGGCATCAGGGTCAATTACGAAGCAAGAGAAGGTCACCAGGCAAGCTAAATTGGGTAAGCTTAAGGAGTCTTAGCCTCTACCCTGTTATAGCTAGCAGATTTTCATGTACACATGAAGGAGAACATTGAGATAAAGCATTAACTGCCTCATTATTCTATGAATTTTTTTGGAGCTGGAAATGATAGTTATGTATAAAGCACTTCATTTGCATTGTCTTGTTTAATCTTCCTAGTCAAAGTTCCCCCATTGATAGGTGACTGCATTTATAGGTAACTGGAGATACCTATACCTATACTCTTAGCTCTTGGGGACAGCTGATACCACAACCAAGCTAGTCACCTCTGGCAACTTGGTAGGGCAGTAAATAGCATTTTCTAAGTATGCTGAGAGAAGTACGCAACTCTGGGAGGTATTATCACCACTTTAAAGATGAAAAACACCTGAGATAAGGAATTGGTCTAATATTTAGAGTTAATAAATATATAGGACAAGGTACTTTGGTTTCCTCCAGGCTGAGTTAGTCACAATGTCTTTGATTTTCCCACATGTCCTTGTTCTCATTTCAAGTATAGCATGTGTCACTTTAATTTAGGATTATTTATTTTCATGTCCTTAATACCACCAACAGCGGCTCTGTAAGGGAAGACTATGACTTACTTAGACTTGGGCCCTGGCACCTTAGAAGAACACTTGGCACATAAAAAGTGCACTTAATAAATAGTCAGTGAATGAAAGAGGAAGGAGTTTTCATATCCTATCTATTTCATTTTGTCATACTACTTTTTCTAAAAAAATTTTACAAAATTATTTCCTATATAGTTTGGTAGAAATGAGTTGATTATAAATCTGTATTATATCAGAGATGTACTGCATTACTGTTTTAGAAAGGTTATTACAGAAAGTTGAACTCATTTGGGGATGCTTTTATGATATTAATGCCAAGGAAGTGTTATTAATCAAAAAGTATTCATTAAATGCATGTAGAATATCAAGTGCTATTAGAAGGGTGATGTAGGGGATGAAAAAAAAATGTACATGGTGTTACTTCCCTTCCCAATGAGTTTTGAGACTCATTGGGGAGAGAGAATGAATAGAAACAAGACAGAAAATAATTAAGTGATCATCTATGGAAATTCCACAACAAAAAAGAAAGAAAACAGAGCTCAGACGAGATGGGCCTGAGTATGAATCTCACCTCTATTACATACCAGCTGTGTGATCTTGGCTAAAAGCCTCAATTTATTTGATCCCCCCCCAAGCTCTCTCATCTATAGAATGGAGGAATAATATGAATGGGTTGCTGTGTGAATATGTGGGAAAGCACTTGAGACAGTGCTTATTAGAACATGACAGTTGTTCACTTCAGCCATTTGGCAAATAGCAACAGATCTTTTTCTGTGAGCTGGTGATACAGTAGCGAGCAAAACAGATGAAATGTGGTCCATTCCCATGTGGGGAGTACCATCTGTTGGGGGTAAGAGCATTAATCCAATTACCACACAAGTAAATGTGGAAGTACAGTCATGTTAAGTCCAGTGAAAGAAAAGTACACAAGGCCAGAAGAGAAGAGAATATTACATGGAGTATACTAAGAGAAATCCTTCCTACAGAAATGACATTTCAGTCAAAATCTCAAGAATGAGTGAGTTACTTAAAGCATAGGGAGTGCAGAAGAGCTTTGCAACCCAAGCCCTGGACGCTGGAAGGAGCTTGATGGGTTTGAGGAACAGAGAGACCAGTGTGGCTTAGAATAGAAAAAAAAGGGAGATCTGTTCATCTCAAACCTTCCTTTGCCCCTTCCTCCGAAGTGTACTTGGAGTTCAGAGAAAACAGAATTGCTAATTAGTAGGAAGTTCCACAAAAGGTGAGTGTGCATTATGCCTGGAAGTGAGGAGATGTACTGAATCTAGTCATGGAAGGGGGAAGATGACAGAAGGCTTGAATGTCTGGAGAAACGAATCACACAAGCAAGGTTTCAGGGGCCTTGGCTGGGTGAGTATCATGCTAGTGCCTGGTATGTTTGGACTGGCAGATGCCAGCCTCCTGGAGCTAAAGGGCACACTAGGAAGAAAAGCTCTCCTTCATTTTCTGTGTGACCCTTAGTTAAAGATAGAATGTATGTGAAAGTGGCACATAATGTCTACTAATTTAGTTTACCTTCTTTCATTATTTGCTCTCTATTGCTTATTAACCCCCTTGTAGTACATTTTTCCTTTATTGTAGATGAACCACTAATTAAGGTCCTGGCTACACGATATAGAATATCACCTGTGTTGCCCACAGATGTAGTTTTTAAAAATACTAGTTTGGGGATATCTTTAAAAATCCCACTTGTTTGGCATCCAAATGCTTCATGTAGGATTTATTATTTTTGTTCATGATCTCTGTTAGTAAATTGCACTTAGCCACATCTGGCTGGTGTTAACATGAAAGAGGTAATGGATGTTGAATGTTCAAGATCCTCCAAGAGATTTAGATGGTAAGTAATTTTATTGGGGCACTAATGACCATAAAACCTAGTTGTTATTGATTTGTCCTCCATGGAGAGATCTACTTTTCTATCTCAATTATCTGGGTTCATAATGCAGAGATCATTTCAACACCGAGTTGCTAATGCATGTCCCTGTAACAGTTTGTTTTAGCTCCATCTTTGTATTGACATATAACTAAATTCACACACTATCACCAAGTAGTTATCAAAGGAAATGGTGGAGATTATCACTTACTTTTCAGTAAGGTGCAGAGTTAACCTTCACCTTGTACTGTGTTTTATGGTAGTACATCTCTGGTTCACCTGAGCCCTTTCATTTTCTCTCTATGCCTCTTGAGATCTTAAGTGTTCTATACTAGCCCTTCATGAGAAGGACATCCAACTTCTGTAAATTCACTCCCAAACTCCAAATGCCTGCTGGTTATTTTCACCCTAAAATCACATCACCAAAGGGTTAAATGGATGCAGTGGTTTCTAGGATCCAGAATGAGCTATGGGTACATAAGAGTATACCATAGCCTTCTGCAGAGGAACAAAGCCACCATAAACTGGCCCAGCAGGGAGAAGACTGGAGGAAAGTGTACTCTAACCTTTCTCTTCCAACCCCCTAATCACAAAAATGGAAACCCGCCCACTTTCAAAGTAAACTCTTGCTCTTGCATGCCCCTGACTTGTTTTGGCAACCACTATCCTCAAAGTCAAACAGGCTGAATACCTTGATATTATTTTTAACTCTTCCCTCCCCACTTCTACATCTAGTCAAGTGTAATATCTAACAGTTACCTCTCTACTTGGAAGCCTCCACTGTTTCCTGAATATGGTCCTTCTCTTTTCTTGTCACCACAATCCCAGTTCCATTACCTCTTACTTAGATTATGGGAGTGCTTCTTAATGGGCTTCCCTGTATCCATCATGTTCCCTTTCCAGTCTGTGTTAAACATAATGGATGGATAAATTTTTGTAAATTATACAAATGAGCCCTTAATTTCCACTACAAGACATTTAGTGGTCCCCACTTGCTGTGGGATTCCTTTCCAGACCCATCCTGCCCTTCTCCACTCTTCTTTGTACTTGGGCATCAGATTCAAATGGACTTCATCAATGGGTCCTTTGCCACCTGGCTTCTTGTTGGCTTTTGCTTCTTGCAGCAGCTAGCTCAGAGCTGTGTGGCCATCCTTTGTGAGCCTTCCTTAACCTTGTCCATGCCTCATAAATGGTCCCTTTTTAAAACTTGCTTTAGTCACTCCTTTTTAAATGTAGCATCTGTTTTATGCTAGGACTTAAACAAGGATAATAAATAAACAAAAACTCCTCAGTGAAGCCTTGAAGCCCCTCCATATCTAAGTACCATCCAACCTTTCTTTTTATTTTTATTTATTTTTGTTTTGTTTTGTTTTAAGATTTTATTTATTTTTCAGGGAGAGAGAGAGAACACAAGCAGGGGGAGCAGCAGGCAGAGGGAGAAGCTGGCTCCCTGCTGAGCAAGGAGCCTGATGTGGGACTTGATCCCAGTACCCTGGGATCATGACCCAAGCTGAAGGCAGGCATGGCAGGCATCCCCCATCCAACCTTTCTGTCTTGATTTCCATTCCTAGCTTGGCAGATCTTAACTTCCATTCAAAATGAAATCGTTCCTGCTCCATGTACCTATTCAAGCTCTGCTGCTTTGGTATCTTTACATCTGTGCTGTGCTGGTAAATGTTTAACAGCCAGCTCTCCAAAAACATGAAGCCCTCATTTGTAATGTTCACCAATTTCCGGGGCATAAATGCACCCACCAGGACCAATTTTAAGCTATTGACATGATGTATCTGAACTTGGATTTGGAAAGAAATACTGACCGTAGACTCAGGACACCACTGCTTCACATAAACCTTCCCCTTCACCAAGAATGCCCTGTTTCCTGCCCCATGACTCCCAGGACCTTACACAGAATTCCTGCTCAGTAAGCCATTCTGATTGATTTCTATTACTCCTGTGGGCATTTAGAATGATACTGAATTACCAGCCACATGCTGATGGTAATACTGCTTAACCTAGAATTTTCTCTTGAGTGCTAACATGGGTGCTAGTTAGATTTTTGAGATTTCAAAGCCCTGAAGCAAATATAAGCTACGCATTTTATGCTAAGTTGCCGAAGCTTACTACTTCAAGTTGCTTAATTCTCCAAGAAAATGAATCTCATTTGCTGGGCTTGTTTTCAAATATGGTCTTCATTATCCTCATTTAGATATCATTTGAAGTAATAAGCCACCATTAAAATATATTTCCTGTCCATTATAACAATTTGAAGATTCTACAGTTTAAATTATGCCCCCTTAAACCTAAAACTCTACAGAAAACTTTTAAGGTGCATGTTATTAGTCTTACATAGGTAAGATTCCACTTCAATTTATCTAAATTATATTTAGAAATAGCCTTTTTACTTAGTCGTCTACCTTTCTAAGAGATAACTTCAGTTTTGTTTCACTCACAAAAATGATTCCTATACTTAAAGTTTAAAGATAACTACAATTTCTATTAGACAACTAAGAGGTAAATAATAAAGATGATCTAATAGTGTTGCATTATGTTATGTTTTTAAGGGCTCTAAATGACATACGGATATTCAACTAAAAATGTTCTTTTTACTTTCAATTTAACAAAACACATGAGTTAAAGAAAGACTATAGAAAGCACTATGATTTATAACGCCTGCTGGCATTTTAATGTTCTCAGCTGTTCCTTTGCACCATTTGATTACACAAAGCCTAAACTGTATAATTAAGGACCATCCCACTAATGTGCTCTGTTGGATTTATGGTGTCCAGGTCATCAAGGATCTGAGCACTTTGAGTATTGGACCATTAGTTTCAAATGCATACTAACATAGGGGAATGCACTGGCATCAAAAAGAACCTATAATAAGAAACAATTTCGAATTCAAGGAGGTAGCTCTCACCTGATCTTCATTTACCAAAACAGCTTTAAAACCCGGTTACCAAAAATTCTAATTAACTAGGATTTTTTTTCCTCTGGAGTGCACTTTTAGGAGAAAAGGGAAAACTGGAAGAAAATAAGTTAATAACCAAGACTTTACATTTGGGAAAAAAAGATTTCCCATGTGCATTCATTATCAGGGCTTGAAGAAAAATGTCCTTTAAAAAAAAACCTAAAGCATAACTCCACCCTTACCAAAAGCAAGAAAGTGGATATTAAAGATTGAAACAAAAGCTTTCTACGAAACCTTCCAGCTATCCAGAAAATTAAATTTGCAAATTTTCTTAATCTTCTGGCTAACCCCAGTTTTAATCTAAAAGTTAGTTTTCTTGTGTGTACATAAGAGAATGCTGTATGCACTCAGAATCTTTCTGGAGTTCCAATAGGACGATTGAAGCAGGTGGTATCACAGAAAAGGCTTTGACTTCAGAACACAACAAACTTGAACTTAATCTCTGCTCTTTGACCAGTTAGCTGTGGGAATTCTGATAGGTCACTTAATCTCTGAGCCCTGAAGTCCTTTATAAAACGAGAATAAACCCATCTGCCTCCACTGGGTGCTGTGAGAACGGAAAGCACTTTCCATGGTGCTTACCTCTTTTGTTCTATATCCTCTCTATTCCTGTCCTTTGGCCATGTGACACTTCCTTAGAGAGCCAAAGTGGCCCCAAGCCTTCAGAGGGCCTTCATTATATTTATTCTCCCAGTGTTGAAGTAAATCAAGATCTTGAACTCCTTTATTAGAACAGTCACCAAAAAAAATTTGAGAAAAAGAACTGGAAGCCAAGTTTATTTTAAGAGGTGAGGGGCAGATGGCTTTATTTTTAAAAAGAGGTGGCAGTCTTTAGAAATACAATGTGCTTGAGGTCTATTAGTTGAAGGGCAAGTACTGTCATTTACCCGAACAGGGCTGTCTTTAACCTTGAGCAGCTGGAGCTTTAATGCTAAATATATGTACACTTCCAGATATCAGTCTCCTCATGTTAAAGGAACATTTCAATGTAAAAGGGATATGTTTTTGACATTTTCTCTGTCTAAAGTTTAAACAGCCACTTAGGCTTCTAATTGGCAAATTCTAAGCAATCAGACTCTTTAGAGAAATATCATCAGATCTGAGCTAAAAGTATATAGGCTCTCATCTTAAGGACACTGGATGTTTAATATTTTTAAGAAAAATGTTTGAATGTCAGTTAATAAAGATTATTAGCAGATTAAAAAATAACAAAAGATGGTATAGAACTATTTTTGAGCAAAGAAAGATGCAAAAAATAAATGAATGGGTGTGAAGGATGTGAAAATGTTTGCCATTTTCTGGATGAGAAGTTATTTTCACTATTATGAACTAAACTTTAATTTGGTCTGGGAGCAAAAGCAAGTCTGATACTAGTCTCATGGAACTTCTTTACTTGGTTAGCATCCAAAAATCTACTGTACTGGTATTAGCAGCTTA
Organism: Mustela nigripes; assembly: GCF_022355385.1. Taxonomy (NCBI): domain Eukaryota; kingdom Metazoa; phylum Chordata; class Mammalia; order Carnivora; family Mustelidae; genus Mustela; species Mustela nigripes. The sequence continues at coordinate 45,843,566 of NC_081558.1, forward strand.
CATTTGGGCACTTTCAGTACCAACTATGATAAGTCTGCTATTTCATTGGTCTATCTGTAGTTTTGAATGTATAATCAGGAGCCATTGTAGCAACTGGCTCCTTATGCAACATTTATTAATGTGGTATGGTAAAATCTATGTCTGCAGTGAAAATACCAAGCAATATAATGTGAAGTATTTAAAAAGAAGTAATGAAACTGAGCCTTCTAGGCATCTAAGGCTGCCAAACTGAAGATTTTACATTTATTTAACGTTTAATCATGTCTGTAATTGCAAAGCAATTATTTCATATAGACATATTATGGGAGGAAAATTAAAATAATTTGTAAAAAGAATAAAAGTAATTGATTTCATAGTAGTTTTTATATCACTACACTTGCTGGTACTAAAAGGGAGCAATAAAAGTAGCCCAATTGTTGGTTCATGCTTTGTTCTGTTTAGCCTTCTGTCAGTTTCTCAGTTCAGTAATGTTAAATTGCTACTTTATGATTCCAGCAATGCAAATAGCTAATTTCTTATAAAGAAAAAAAAAAGTTTTCTTGATCCTATAAGTGATTTAAACAGAAAAAACACTGGATGTTTAATATTTATAAGAAAAATGTTTGAATGTCAGTTAATAAAGATTATTAGCAGATTAAAAAAAAAGGATTGTCTTTCTTGGTCCTACTTTGCATGTCACAGAATATCAGGGTTTTAAAAGGGATTTGAAAGACCACAAGTTCAAGAATTCTTCAAAGTATATCTGGTATATGACTTTTAAAATATTGAAGGAAAAATTATTTTGGCTAGCTCTGAGATAGTTCATAAAAAGTATTAGTCTTGCTTTTTAGGTCCTAGAAGAAGAAGCTGCAAAGATCATTAAGTTTACCATTTCTTTTAAAATTAAGAAATGGGGGGCGCCTGGGTGGCTCAGTCATTAAGTGTCTGCCTTCAGCTCAGGTCATGATCCCAGGGTCCTGGGAACAGAGCCCCGCATCGGGCTCCCTGCTCAGCAGGAAGCCTGCTTCTCCCTCTCCCACTCCCCCTGCTGTGCGTTCTTGCGCTCTCTCTCTCTCTCTCTTGCTCTCTCTCTCTTTCTCTCAAATAAATAAATAAATAAATAAATAAATAAATAATAAATAAGAAATGGGTGTCCAACCCTCCATAAGATTACAGGCAACAGTAGAAAACATCTCCTTTCATGATCAGTTCTCATGTGTAGTAGGTATGCAGTGGGGAGAAGGGGGGTGAGGAGAGTCAGCCCATTAAGTATTTAATAAGTATTCATATAAAAATAATTAGGAGAGTAGCTGATGCACGTGGAGCACTGTTTTGATTTCCTAAAACTGCTGCAACAAAATACCAAAAATTGGTTGGCTTAGCAGATAGTTATCATCTCACAGTTCAGAAATTTTAAACTCCATGTCTCATTCACACCAGCCACATTTCAAGTACTCAGTCCTTAGGAGCTACGCAGTCAGGGAGTGTCAACACAGAACATTGCTGTCACCGCAGAGAGCTGCACTGGCTAGTGCCAATGGAGCCAGCACAGGTTGGCAACTCTGCTCTCCTTCCCAAGGATCCATATACCTACTCATTCATTCCTCCCTTTTGACATGTTATTTTCTTTTACAGAGTCACTTGTTTATTTGTCTTCTCTCCCCAAAGGATTATAAACTCTTTAAGGGTAGGGTCTGTTCTTTCTGGTCCTGTTCTTTCTGGTAACACAGTAAACACCCAATCAGCATTCAATTACTCTAATGAAATTAGACAGCAGTTTATTGGACCTCTTTTGCATTTAGTCGGAGTCTAGATTTCACTGGAGTCTGGAGAAAAGAATGAACCAGAGACCAGGTTTTTCCTAAACCACAAGGATTAGGATGTATGGGGAGCAGATAGGTTTAAGCAGATGTGCTTAAATGGCAAGGGTTTTTATTTGTGCTTAAAATTATTGTTCTATTTGGGTACCTGGAAAGCACATTTTAACTGATTTGGTTATTTATTTCTTGAGTGCCCACGAGGTAGATGGCAGGCTAGTTGAGAACTCCAAAGGAGATTTATGATTGTTGAGATTCTACTCTGGTGCCAGCACTGCTCAAGCCTTGTTCTCTCATGAGGAAAATCTAGAGCCATCTCCTAACAGATAAGGCAACCAAGACCTAGGGAGGTAAACAATTTATCCAAAGCACCATTGGTAGTGCCAGGATATGGACTTATTTAGCTCTGTCTGCTTCTTGAGATCATGCTTTTTCTTTAAAACAACAACAGCAGCTAAACAGTGTTTTTAGTCTTTTTAAAAGCCAGGAGCAAGTGTTTTGCTCCCAGCCATAAGAACTGCTGCTTACATGGGTGCCTTTAAAAGTAGAAACCCAGAAAAGAATAATCAAATGCCTAAAATCCTGGAGCTGGAGAAGCACTAAGACATCATCTGGATTTACCCTAACCTCAACACTTAGAGATAGGGCAGATAGCCTGTAAGATCTGAGTTGGAGGCAAAACTAGAGAGGTAAGGATCCCCTCACTGTTGGTCCAGTGCTTCGGTCTCTGTACTGCTATACCTCTCAAACTACCTCAAAAGCAGATAGGGATTCTAAGTTAGACCACTTTAGGGCATGGGCCATATGCTCTTGACTTGCTATCTTATTTGAGATCTTGAACAAGTGACAACTTCTCTGTGAAAAACAGGGATGCTATACTTTGCACCATACACTTGTAGTCATTCACCATAGCAGTTAATACATAGTAAGTCTTTTATTAAATTAAAGCTGTTATTAAAATTAGCTATATTCCTAGTAGTATATTATTCATAAGTCCTCTTCTATCTTGAATGCCCATTCCCAACTCCTACTAATTATTCAAATCCACTTTATATTTCCTACATTTGAATTTCTATGCCCTCACAGAGTTTGCGACACATTATCCAGTGTCAAATTAAGAGAAGTTTAATTTATACATTCTAAAAATTAAATTTGTGATTTGGCCATGCTTATGTAGAATAGATCAACTATGATCAATTCACTGCCACATTAAAAAAAAAAAAAATCAATGAACATGGTTAAGCTCACCTGACTTAATTTTTTGGAATAAGTTGGCCATCAGGGTGATCAGTTGAGCTGTCTACCGTATCCCTGACTTAACCTAATCAAAGGTCAAGATGGTGGTTATTAAACAAGCCATTTCACTCCCTAAATTGAATGATGTTTTCTTATGCTTCTAATAAAGGTAACTGATTAATAGAGCATTAGAGACTAACATTCTTCAAAGAGTTTTAGTTCCTGCCCAGTGATCAAGAATATAAATTTCAACTAACCCTACACTAAGTGAAGCATTGTGGGGTTCATGTGTTTGGAGAGTAGGATGGAGTCAAGTTTGGCTTTCAAATATGTAACATCACCTCTCTGAGGTATCCTCTATAAAATGAGAAGTTGTTTAAGATGTGCTAGGTGATCTCTGAGGCCTTTTCCAACTTAAGCAATTTGTGTGTGTCTCATAATTCGCAGGGAAATCAGCTTTCTTTGCCTTTGATCCGTTGAAGCCAAATGAGAAACTGAAGTAGAAGTTCTTCCCAAGGGCTCTTCCATAAGCACCCTTCCCCACCATGCCAAGCCACCTCTTGAATTTGGATTGATGCCAGCTGGTTGTGTCTGGGCTTTTTTGCTCTTTATTTTTCTTTTTCTTTCTTTCTTTCTTTTTTTTTTATGGTTTCTTTTGTAATTCTTAGTCCATCTGGGCTGGTCTTGCCGTTTACCATGCCTGGCCAACCCTCCTGCAAGAACTAATGTGCTGTCCATGCCCCATTCCTCTTAGAAGCTGAATGAATTGTGACCCCCAGCTTCTATGCTCAGTTTGGAGACCAGCTGCACCTTTGGGTTCTTCCCAGAAATGCTGGCCGACACTGTACCTGCAGTGTGATGGATTTGCCCTGGACTGAAAGGGGAAGGAAAATGAGGGGGAATCAAAAGATCACTTGTGTTTACCCTTTTCTTTGCACAGTAGTGCATTTATACTACCCAAGTATACCAGAGGATTTTTGAGACTTTATTAATTAATAATAATAATAATAAATACAAGAAGAAACTAAAATAAAATTAGAGAATGCACACATTTTTCTCTGGGAACCAGGAAAACCATAAACATTTAAAGTGATCAGATTAGGAAATGCTGAATTAGGGATCAAGGCATTTGGGTTTTATTTTGTTTCTCTGCTAATTAACTGGGTCATCTTGGATCACCTAGGGGATCTATAAGGTTCTGCCTGCCTTTAAAAATAGGTCTTCCAAAAGAAAAGAGTATAAGATGAATTTTTTGTAAATGCAAAACTTCTTTTTAAACCACTAAAGTTTTCTTCAGAGCAAAGATTCACACTGTAATATACTGAGCCTCTAATTATAGGCTTTCACATATGGAGTATTTGCCAATAATAGTTTAAAATTGATATTTAATCATCTACTTATCAAACATTAACTCAGCATTATAGATGACATGATTATTATTATATTTATATACCATTCAGAGGTTGCAAACTGGCCACGGGCCATAAAAGGCCTTGGAAAGCATATGGTTTTTTGTCTGGCCTACACAGTTAACACTTTTGGACACTTCTGGAGTCCATGCACATTCCAGCTTTTTACATGACTGTGTTAGATGCAGCTGACTTCACCTATCTAGCCCCTGAAAGCCCTGGAATTTGAGATCTTGGCATCATCAAGCTTGTTGCCTCCATAGCAATTTTATTTTAAAAAGGAAGGGAAGAAGAGAAGGATTGCCTCTCAGAAAATGGCTAAGAAGTAGTTTTGCATGACACCAGGAGAATGGGTTGATAGAGGACTTCCTGAGGTTCCTCTTAGCCTGGAAAGCTGTGACTACATTTCCCCTCAACCTACTTACTATAAGATAGATAAAATAGGACACAAAGTTACTAGACATGCTCAAGGTCACTTAGGAAGTTTTTGGTGAAGCCAAAATTAAGAATCCCTTCCCTGGTGTCCTCATTCTGTTGCTCAGCCCACTCAGACATGCTGCTACACGGCTTGCTGATGAATAATGTGGGCTCTCAGGAACAGTTCCTTATGCAAAAGAGCCTCGGCAAGCTCTATTATGTCCTTGCAAGGGGATAGACTTTATTGTTTCCTTAATGCGTTATGGAGACTATTATAGCTCTTCCTCCCATACCAACCCTCCATCTGTGATCACTAACACACACTACAGGGTGTTTTGCTTTAGATAATGTGTGAACAAGGAACATAATTTGGGGAAATGGTTGAAGAAAGGAATCTAAGATTCAGAAAGGGCTGGGGACCAGACGAAAGTCCAAGAAACTAATGTCCTTAAAAATAATCCCTGCAGGGGCGCCTGGCTGGCTCAGTCAGTAGAGCATGTGACTCTTGATCTCGGGGTCAAGAGTTTGAGCCGCATGCTGGGTGAAGATTATTTTTTAAAAATAATAATAAAAAAAAAATAGAAATAGCCCATGCAAATTCAGTTTTCGCAATGTACTTGCAAGATCTTACTTCCTTCCCAAGGAAAATAAAATATACCCTCCAGAAAGACTTTGCTGTGATCTGTCTCTTTCTGGTTCTACCTACACTAGCCATCTGCATTGTTAGAAGGCCTCTGGCCAGGCTTTTTTCAGAATTTATAGTTGTTAATACCACAGAAGGTACCCTCTAGCGGATTTCAAACTCCTACTTCTTCCTTTCATAATCAATACCCATTGAAAAGACTAGGTCCAATGAGACAACAAACTTGTAAATAATAATACCTAACATCTACTGGGGACTTGCTATGTGCCAGGCCCTCTGTAAAAACCTTTACATTTAACATCTTAAACTAATTCTCTCACCACCTTTGCAAAGTAGGTTTTATGATCTCCATTTTCTTTCTTTCTTTATTAAGATTTCTTTCTTTCTTTATTTGACAGACAGAGTTCCCAAATAGGCAGAGAGGCAAGCAGAGAGAAAGAGAAGTGAGCAGGCTCCCCGCTGAGCAGAGAGCCGATGCAGGGCTCAATCCCAGGACCGTGAGATCATGACCTGAACTGAAGGCAGAGGCTTAACCCCCTGAACCACCCAGGCACTCCTGATCTCCATTTTTTAAAGAAAAAATTTTTAACTGAAACTCAGAAAGAAAGCTTCAGTAACTTGGCCAAGGTCACAGAACTGAACTTGAAACCAGGTTTGTCTTTCTAGAAATCACACGCTAAACTCCTATTTACAAAAGCTTACAGCCAGGTGCCTGGGTGGATCAGTCTATTGAGCACTGACTCTTGCTTTTGGCTTAGGTCACAATCTCACCAACTCTTAGTTTTGGCTAGGTTCATGGTCTCAGAGTCATGAGACCATGAGAACAAGCTCTGCATCGAGCCCGGCACTGAAGCCGGCCTTGGGCTTTGTGCTCAGAGGGGAATCTACTTGAGATTCTGTCTCCCTCTGCCCTTTTCTGTCCCCCACCCCTGCTCTTGTGTTCCCTCTCTCTCAAATACATTAAATCTTTAAATACAAAACAAGGAGTGCCTGGGTGGCTCAGTTGGTTAAGCAACTGCCTTCAGTTCACCTGGGATGGAGTCCTGCATCAGGCTCCCAGCTCCATGGCAGTCTAGCTTCTCCCTCTGAACTTCTCCCCACTCATGTTCTCTTTCACTCTGTCTCTCAAATAAATAAGTAAAATATTTTTTAAAAATTAAAAAAAAATAATAGCAATGAAATGTATAGCCGTTTGAGCCTAACAATCAGCCACTTGTTCCTGCAGCAGAAGTCAAGGTGGCCTTCAGCCCAGGAAATTCCATCTGTGAGGTCAATCCAATGAAAGCAGCCTGGCCCCACCATGCTCCCATCCCCCACAACAGAGCAGCTACAGGGAAAATTAGCATTGAGACATTGCATTTTTTTTTTTAAGATTTTATTTATTTATTTGACAGAGAGAGAACACAAGTAGGCAGAGAGGCAGGCAGAGAGTGAGAGAGGGAAGCAGACTCCCCGCTGAGCAGAGAGCCCGATGCGAGACTCGATCCCAGGACCCTGAGATCATGACCTGAGCCGAAGGCAGCGGCTTAACCCACTGAGCCACCCAGGTGCCCCGAGACATTGCATTTTTTAACCAGAAGGAAAGCTTCACTGAACAAAAATCCCATTGTCCGCATTACTAAGCCCCCTAAAAGAAGATAAGCAAATTTGAATGCTGCATTAGCTCTGGATCTATCTGGGGACCAGTAAAGCTAAAAAACGGAGTTTCCTAAACATGTACATAGTGTGAATTTGGCCACCAAAGACAGTATGCATAAAAGCACATGTGCTAAGAAGGCATTTTTCTTCATTTAGTTCTTCACTGCTATGACTACTAGGTTTATGGAAGGATGCTAATTCCAGGTTAGGAGGTTTTCCTACATTCCTATAACTAGTAACTGTATTCCATAGTTTGCTTGCCTGCATAGGATTTTAATTTAGCACAGTGCCATATTTGGTCTCTGGATTTCTAACACTTAATTCCAATAGTACCGGTTGAAAATAAAATGGAAATGGTAAAAAAATAACCATGATTTTTTTCCAAACACATGTCATGCCCAAAGGTCTTAAAGAGATTTGCTTATTCATTACCTCCCAATACTCCTGCAGGGTGAAAATGAAATTTAATAGCAAACTTATTTTAATCCAGAGATTCAAATAAGTATCTGAGGGCTCACTTTGTGCTGGACTCTTTCCCAGGCTCTTTAGTTATCATAATTTTCATATATGAAGTATGTATAATTAGACTTAATTTAGACACAGAAACTGAGACAGAATTTCCATAGTTTATATAAGGTAATAAGTGAAGAAGTCAGAATCTGAATACAGATCCTTTGATTCCCCTCATAGAAAGACAGAATTCTTTCTACAAACTGAGAGCTATCTGGGTTTTAATGTAACTAGTATTAACTTAATCATCCTGTTATTGTGATTGCTTATTTCTTTCGCCCAACTTCATAAGAACTTATAATGTGGAAGGATCCAACTCCAAGTCATACTAAATACTGTGATGTTGTTAAAATAACATCCCATCTCCTATGATTCTATGGGGAAAATGGGGATCAGTGCCAAATTCACTGATGGTGATGACCATGCAGTCTATTTCCTTTGGGATTTCATATTCAGAGCAGAGTGTCCTAAACATATCTTATTGGAAGAAGCAGCATCAAATGTAATTATATAATTGTTTGTAGGCCTCTTTCAAATGCATCCCTTGCCAACCCTGGGCCTTTAAAGCTATGGGTTTTTATTTAAGGGATTGTTTCTTTAAACAGCCAGACCCGTTTATGGAACATCATTCGCATAGTTAGGACATTTTCTTCTCACATTTGACCAACTTAGTCAAGTAAGTCCTAGAACAAAGCAATTCCACTTTTCAGAAAAAAATCTGCTAGCCATTTTTTATTAGTTGCAGAATTTAAGTTAATCAGTTGGTATGTAAGTGATAAAAGTTGGACTGAATTATAATGGATTTGTGTTTTTTTTAATGATAAAAAATAACATTAAACTTACCAGCTCCCATTTTTAAGTGTAAAATTCAGTAGTGTTGTACAATAGAGTTCCCAGGTTTTTTCAGCTTGTAAAACTTAAATACCCATTAAACACAAATTCCCTCTCCCCTTCCTACAACCCTTGGCAACCACCATTCTTCTTTCTGTTGCTGTAGTTTTGACTACTTTAGATACTTCATGTAAGTGGAATCATACAGTATTTGTCCTTTTGTGACAGGCCTATTTCATCTAGGATGATATCCTGGAAGTTCATCCACATTGTAGATATAACAAGTTTTCCCTTTTTTAAAGTTGCATGATATTCCATTTTGTATATATGCCGCGATTTCTTTTTCCATTCATCCACCTATACACATATAGATTGTTCCCACCTCTTGGCTATGGTGAATAGTGCTACATTGAACACTGGTTTGCAAACATCTCTTCAAGATTGTGCTTTGAATTTTTCTGGATGTACACCCAGAAGTGGGACTGCTGGATCATACAGTAATTCTATTTTTAAATTTGTTTCAGAACTCCCATACTCTATACCAGAGCGGAGGCATCATTTTTATATTCCCACTACTTGTTACTTTCTTTTCTTTCGATGGTAGTTATCCTTATGGATGTGAGGTCAGATTCCGTTCTGGTTTCGATTTGTATTTCCTTGTGATTGGTGATGTGAAGCATCTTTTCATATGCTTACTGTTCTCTCACATATCTTTGGAGAATTGTCTATCTAAATCCTTTGCATAATTTTTAATCATACTATTTTTGGTTTTTTGTTGTTGTCGCTGTTATATAGAGTTATGGGAGTTCCTTATGCATTTTGGACATTAGTCCCTTATCAAATAATAAAGATTTGCAGATATTTTCTCCTATTTTATAGATTGTCTTTTCAGCCTGTTGATTCTGGATGTGCAGAAGTTTATAAGTGTGCTTTAATCACATTTGCTATTTTTGCTTTATTCCTGTGCTTGTGGTGTTATATTCCAAGAAATCATTGTCAAATCCAATGTTCTGAAGCTTTTCCCCTATGTTTTCTCCTAGGAGTTTTCCAGTTTAAGGTCTTTAATTCTTCTTGAGTTAAATTTTGTATATGTTAGAGGATATCCAACACTATTTGTTGAAGAGACTGTTCTTTCCTCATCGTTTTGTCTTGGCACTTTCATCAAAGATCCCTTCATCATATATGGGAGAGTTTATTTCTGTGTTCTCTCTCTTCCATTTGTCTATATTCCTGTCTTTATGCCAGTAACCCACCATCTTAATTACTGTTGCTTTATTGTATGTTTTGAACTCATGAAGTGTGAGGCCTCCAACTTTGTTCTGTTTCAGGACTGTTTTGGCTATTTAGGGTCTATTGAGATTCCATATGAATTTCAATACATTTTTTAAGATTTTTATTATTTGACAGAGAAAGCAGCAGAGGGAGAGGGAGAAGCAGACTCCCCTCTGAGCAGGGAGCCTGATGAGGAACTCCATCCCTAGACTCTAGGATCATGACCCGAGCCAAAGGCAGACACTTAACCAACTGAACCACCCAGGCATCCAAGATTTTTTTTTTCTATTTTTGCAAAAACTGTGATTGAGCTTTTGATAAAAGATGGCAATGAATCTGTAAATCACTTTGGATAGTATGGGCATTTTAACAATACAATTCATGAGCATGGGATACATTTCTATATATTTGTATGTTTTATTTCTTTTAGCAGTGTTTTGTAGTTTTCAGTGCACAAGTCTTTTACCTGCTTGGTTAAATTTCTCAAGTACTTTTGTCTTTTGATGCTATTGTAAGTTGGGATTATTAATTGCCTTTTTGGATTAGTCACTGTTAGTGTACAAAAACACAATTGATTTTATGTATTTATTTTGAGTCTCACAATTTTGTTAAAATTGTTTATTAGTTTTAACAGTTAAGGGTTTTTTTTTAATTTTTTATTTTTTATAAACATATATTTTTATCCCCAGGGGTACAGGTCTGTGAATCACCAGGTTTACACACTTCACAGCACTCACCAAAGCACATACCCTCCCCAATGTCCATAATCCCACCCCCTTCTCCCAAACCCCCTCCCCCCAGCAACCCTCAGTTTGTTTTGTAAGATTAAGAGTCACTTATGGTTTGTCTCCCTCCCAATCCCATCTTGTTTCATTGATTCTTCTCCTACCCACTTAAGCCCCCATGTTGCATCACCACTTCCTCATATCAGGGAGATCATATGATAGTTGTCTTTCTCTGCTTGACTTATTTCGCTAAGCATGATACACTCTAGTTCCATCCATGTTGTCGCAAATGGCAAGATTTCATTTCTTTTGATGGCTGCATAGTATTCCATTGTGTATATATACCACATCTTCTTGATCCCAGTTAAGGGTTTTTTGTGACATTTTAAGGTTTTCTACATGTGAGATCATACCATCTGCAAACAGAATTTTGCTTCTTCATTTCCAATTTGGATGCTTTATTTCTTATCTAATTGTTCTGTCTAGGACTTCTAGTTCTAAGTTGAATAGAAGTAACTAGAATGGGGATCCTTACATTGGTCCTGATCATCAGGGAAAAGCTTTTACTCCTTCATCACTGATTATGATTTTAGCTGTGGGCTTTGTGTGTGTGTGTGTGTGTGTGTTTTTCTTTTATGCCTAGTCAATTGAGTGTTTTTATCATGAAAGTGTGTTGAATTTTGTCAAGTTTATTTTCTTCATCAACTGAGATGATGATGTGGGTTTTTTCATTCATTCTATTAATATGGTGTACTACTTTGAATTATTTTCATATATTGAACCATGCTTGCATTCCAGGTATAAATCCATTGTTAGTCATAGTATATAAACCTTTTAATAAACTGTTGAATTCAATCTGCTAGTATTTTGTGGAGGAGTTTTGCATCAGTATTCATAAGGGACATTGGATTTACTTTTAAAACTGTTAGTGAATAACTTCAGAGGCATGCCTTATGTTTTAAACATACAAAATGGTTTAAGCACTCTGAAGCTTTGTTCTGTGTATAATGTCATATTCAAAAAGTAGGCTGGAAAATATGCTAATGAGAATTCAGAATGGCATACAACTAGAAACATCTTAAAACATCTCCTTTTGTGTCAAGAAAGGTTCATTCTCCACTCCCAAAGAAGCCAAATGCAGGTTTGGGAAAGGAAAATGTCTTCTGAGTAACATTCTCAGTTTGTGTGGTTTGTTTGTTAAAAGAGGAGTGTGTATGTCAAACTGAAATTTGAGTATTGCAATCTAATTACCTCATCATATATTTTAAACCAAAATGGAAGCATCACTCATGAAAATATCCGAAGTATAGCTCCACAAAAGATATTTTTCAATGGCAACATACGGTTTTAGGAGTCTCACACAACTTCAATGCATACTTACTTTTTGCTATGTTTCCTTAATTCAGTCAAAACATAAATATTAGTTGAAATTCCATCTCAGAGTTATGAGAAGTAGATTTATTTTTTTAGTGTTTTATTTTTAATTAAAATTAAGCAATAACATGTGGCAGAAATCTTCTTAATGGGAAATTTACTGTGGTCATTGTATGTGTTTTAGGATTATAAATGGAAACAAAAAGAGTGGAATAAATTTGTGGAGGCAGTAATAGTTGGAAAATTATGTACTTATTTTATGGAATTTCCTGATAAAAGTCAGAGTCGAGTAGTTTTATAATTTTGAAAAGTTTTATGCATACATATATGGTATGGTAAAGTAACCAGATTAGGTATATTTACCTTATATTTTAATATTTATTATATATTTATATTTTAATATTTATTATATATATTAGGTATTTTTACCTATAATTAGGTATATTTACCATATACAGTAAAGTAACCAGATTAGGTGGAGGAGAATGCCAGTGTGTTTCTTCCCCACAAAGAATAGCAAGTATCCAGCATCAGCATGCAACATATTCATTTCCTTCTTCCTCCAACTGCCAAATCTCGATGGGTGATTTTTTTTTTTTTTTAATACCATCTTGTTCGACCAGTAAACAGTAAACAGTGAAACAGGTTTGCATGTTTTATATAACAACAACAGAAATGTAGGACTTTTCTTTCTTTCTACTAAAATATAATAAATATAGAACTTTTAGGTCTGGCTAGTTGTATTAGTTTGCTTCTTGGTCAATCACAAGGATGACTATGTTTTGCATAGTACAAAGTAATAGCAGCAAATATGAATTGAAAGCTTGCTATGTGTTGGATACTAGATTTCAGGTGCATTATATGCTCTGTTTTATTGAACCCTTACAGTAATTTTATGAGGGTGAAGAAAACACTAGTTACTGAAGATCCTTTATTACTCAAAGCTAAAGTTCATTCCAGAAAGAGAAATGAAAAGAAACATATAGCTCTACTTTTCATAGTTTAGCAAGCGACAGGCCTAGTTTTGAGAAACCAAGATAGACCATGAATCCACGGTAGCTTCTCTGCGCACCACACCCCACCCCCCCCCCGCCGCCCCCAAGAGTGCCTTTTTAAACATGATTGGAATCCAGGGAACTAGAACCTTAACTGCTAATACTGTCTTTATAAACAGATGAGCAATACATATTTGACCTCAAAAGACCTTATTAAAACCAACAGACAATGACTATAAATGCCCCAGTTTTCCTTCATTTACTTGTTCTCTAATAACCACTATTCAGCTAAAACTAATATGGATGAGAGATATAATAAGAGGAGAATAGAGATGCCTGGGTGGTTTAGTCAGTTGAATGAGCGTCTGACTCTTGATTTCAGCTCAGGTCATGAGCCTCACGTCAGGTTCTCACACTGGGCATGGAGCCTGCTTAAGATTTTCTCTCTGTCCCTCTCCCTCTGCCCCTCAGTCGGGAGTTGGGGGGAGGGAGGGGAGGATGACAATACAAATAATTAACTTTTGTGAGCCTTATATAGATTCCTTTAATTCTCTTAAGGATCAACCCTATCTTATATAGTTGAAGAAGCTGAAGCTTTAAGATAATAAAGAACCCAAAAGAACATATCCCCAAAAAAGAACATATCCAATATATCCATGCTTTATAGCTACTAAGTGGCCATTGAGACTCCCATAAGATTGTTGAAATTAAACATGTGTAAGTATGTTTGTGTTTTTCATTAAAATCAAAATCAGTGATAATTGGAGGATAAAATCCTTTGACTGTTTTATTCAGTCAAGATTAGCTATGATTGTTGGAATATAAGAAAAACTCATATTTTCTCTCTGTAGTTGTATTAAACTAATTTTTTGCATAAGAATAACTGAGCTAGACAAGCACTGGCTGAATATGTCTACAGAATATATAATCCTGTATTTTGGAATCTGGAAAAAGAACTGCTGAAAAGAAATAAAAAGTTATTCTTTAAAATATAAATAACTAGGGGTGCCTGTGTGGCTCAGTTGGTTAAGCATCTGCCTTCAGCTCAGATCATGATCCCAGACGCCTGGGATTGAGTCCTGCCTCGGGCTCCCTTCTCCATGGGCAGCCTGCTTCTCCCTTTTCACTGCTTGTGCTCTCTCGTGCTCTCTCTCCCTTTCTCTCTCTCTCTCAAATAAATAAATAATATCTTTTTAAAAAATAATAAAAATATAAATAACTAAGAATTAACTTTGAGTCTCTTATAAACTGTGTTTCATGTTTTGCTTTTGATCTTTTGACTTCTTGGAGCCTTCCATTTTTTTAAAGTCAACCTTGTTTTTAAAGAAATGACATCTGTTTTTCTGAGTGTCCCTATTATGTGTGTGCATTTGATGATTTTACCCAATTAAATAGCAAGAGTGGTAACTATTTTTAGTGTAGTAAGTGGAATATAGAAAATATACTGTAATTTAAAAGTTTGTGTAGTTACTTTGAACATTCTGTTAATAGATTTGTGATTATGCCGTTTTAGTAGACAAAAGGAAGTCTATAATATAGAAAGTATATGAAAAAAACATAACATCTGTCCTAATCTAATTTTCAGGCACATCTCCAGTCTTTGATTTGGCTGAAGTAACATACCACAGAGCTGTGGGCATGCCTGGAATTGAGAGAAGCAGTTAAAAGACTCCCAATTGCTTCCTGCCTTTTGAAAACTCCTGAAAATCATCTCTTCGGACTCTGGAATTTTACACATCTCTACTAGGACTTTGCTTGAATGTTTACATTTTCTGCTTGCTGTCCTACATACCACACTATCTAGTGTTCACCTTTTGTTAAAACATAGGGGTGTCGGGAGCTTACTTGGCAAGCCAGCATGGCTAGGATGAGCTTTGTTTTAGCAGCTTGCCAGTTGGTGCTGGGCTTGCTAATGACTTCATTAACTGGGTCTTCCCTACAAAATAATGAGTGTCCACAACTTTGTGTTTGTGAAATTAGGCCCTGGTTCACCCCGCAGTCAACATATAGAGAAGCTACTACTGTTGATTGTAATGATCTCCGCTTAACAAGGATTCCCAGCAACCTTTCTAGTGATACCCAAGTGCTTCTCTTACAGAGCAATAACATCGCAAAGACCGTGGATGAGCTCCAGCAGCTTTTCAACTTGACTGAGCTAGATTTCTCCCAAAACAACTTTACAAATATTAAGGAGGTAGGGCTGACAAACCTAACCCAGCTCACTACTCTACATCTGGAGGAAAATCAGATTACAGAAATGACTGATTACTGTCTGCAAGACCTCAGCAACCTTCAAGAACTCTATATCAACCATAACCAGATTAGCACTATTTCTGCTAATGCTTTTTCAGGCTTAAAAAATCTTTTAAGGCTTCACTTGAACTCTAATAAATTGAAAGTTATCGATAGCCGCTGGTTTGATTCAACACCCAACCTGGAAATACTCATGATTGGGGAAAACCCCGTGATTGGAATTCTAGATATGAACTTTAAACCCCTCTCAAATTTGAGAAGCCTGGTTTTGGCAGGAATGTATCTCACTGATATTCCTGGAAATGCCTTGGTGGGCTTGGATAGCCTTGAAAGCCTGTCTTTTTATGATAACAAACTGGTCAAGGTTCCTCAGCTTGCTCTGCAAAAAGTTCCAAATTTAAAATTCTTAGACCTCAACAAAAACCCCATTCACAAAATCCAAGAAGGGGATTTCAAAAATATGCTTCGACTGAAAGAACTGGGCATCAACAACATGGGGGAACTTGTTTCTGTGGATCGCTATGCCCTTGATAACTTGCCTGAACTCACAAAGTTAGAAGCTACCAATAACCCCAAATTATCTTATATCCACCGCTTGGCTTTTCGAAGTGTTCCTGCCCTAGAAAGCTTGATGTTGAACAACAATGCCTTGAATGCTGTTTACCAAAAGACAGTAGAATCCCTTCCCAATCTTCGTGAGATTAGTATCCACAGCAATCCTCTGAGGTGTGATTGTGTCATCCACTGGATTAATTCCAACAAGACCAACATCCGATTCATGGAGCCGTTGTCCATGTTCTGTGCCATGCCACCTGAATACAGAGGGCAGCAGGTAAAGGAAGTTTTAATCCAGGATTCAAGTGAACAGTGCCTCCCAATGATATCTCACGACACATTCCCAAATCATTTAAACATGGATATTGGCACAACAGTTTTCCTAGACTGTCGGGCCATGGCTGAGCCAGAACCTGAAATTTACTGGGTCACTCCTCTTGGAAATAAGATAACTGCGGATACACTTTCAGATAAATACAAGCTAAGTAGTGAAGGTACGTTAGAAATATCTAACATACAAATTGAAGACTCAGGAAGATACACTTGTGTTGCCCAGAATGTGGAAGGGGCCGACACACGTGTGGTAACAATTAAGGTTAATGGAACCCTTCTGGATGGTACCCAGGTGCTGAAAATATATGTCAAGCAGACAGAATCTCATTCCATTTTAGTGTCCTGGAAAGTTAATTCTAATGTCATGACATCAAACTTAAAATGGTCTTCTGCCACCATGAAGATTGACAATCCTCACATAACATACACCGCCAGGGTCCCAGTAGATGTTCATGAGTACAACCTAACACATCTGCAGCCTTCCACAGATTATGAAGTATGTCTCACAGTGTCCAATATTCATCAGCAGACTCAAAAGTCGTGTGTCAATGTCACAACTAAAAATGCCGCCTTTGCACTGGACATTTCTGACCAAGAAACCAGTACGGCCCTTGCTGCAGTAATGGGGTCCATGTTTGCCGTCATTAGCCTTGCGTCCATTGCTGTGTACATTGCCAAAAGGTTTAAGAGGAAAAACTACCACCATTCATTAAAAAAGTATATGCAAAAAACTTCTTCAATCCCACTAAATGAGCTGTACCCACCACTCATTAACCTCTGGGAAGGTGACAGTGAGAAAGACAAAGATGGTTCTGCAGACACCAAGCCAACCCAGGTTGACACATCCAGAAGCTATTACATGTGGTAACTCAGTGGACATTTTGCTTCTGGTAGTAAGGAGCACAAAGACGTTTTTGCTTTATTCTGCAAAAGTAACAAGTTGAAGACTTTTGTATTTTGACTTTGCTAGTTTGTGGCAGAGTGGAGAGGACGGGTGGATATTTCAAATTTTTTTAGTATAGCGTATCGCAAGGATTTGACACGGCTGGCGGCACCTCTAGGCTTCCAGTTTGTGTTTGGTTTTTATTCTTATCATTATTATGATTATGATTATTATTATAATATTATTATTATTATTATTATTTTGTTTTAGTTGTTGTGCTAAACTCAATAATGCTGTCTAACTACAATGCTCAATAAAATGATTAATGACAGGTTGGGGTTCCCCTGTGCTTTTACCAATAGCATGACCCCTTCTTCTGAAGCCATCAGTAGAAAGTACCATGTCCTCCAAAAAGCTAACACACAGTGTGAAGCAGCATTGAACCTTTTGTAGCAATCTGGTCTACAGACTTTTAACTCAAGAAGCCAAGGCTAGACTTGTTACCTTCGTTGAATGATGTTAGTTGACTGTACTGTAATGTTGTATCAACTGAATTGAATGTTTGCCTTTGAACAATGATTTCTTTTTTTTGTAATAGTTAAAGAGGCTTAGAATAAGCTAACAGGCAATAGAAATATGTATATCAGATTTTTTAATGTAACAAACTACATGTTAATTGTTACCTTATTCTTTTTATCTTTAGTAGACACTTTTAAAAGAAAAGACAATTTTGTTGTGTTTAACTCACCAACATGTGGTGTATAATGAAGACAGAACTATAATAAATTAGTTTTGTTCTGATTTTTTAGAACACTTGCAATAATGTATCATTTATAGTTCTTGCTAGTTGCAGTGGTGATATATTTCACATCCCTTAAACAACCACCAAAATAAATCAAGTATAGCTTGATGCTTTTAAAACTAGGCCCACAAAACTTTTGAATTCTTTTCTAAGGGAAGAAATATCTATTTTCATGAACATATTTTAATGAAAAGGATTTCTATATTTTAAATATTACTGATGAGATCTAATGGAGGGAAACATCCTTATGAACAAAAAGGCCTATTACTGTATCCCAAGCATGACTAAATGTGGTTAAAAAATTGAAACAGACACATTGATAAAGAGATAGATATGTCACATTCCTTTTCTGTAAGGGTTTTCTTAAAATTCTGATTTTTTTTATTGTATCCCCACTCTCCATCAAAGTCTAAAACATACAGTTAGGCAGTATTCCACAATATATTATGTTATTCCTTTTTAAATGGCATTCTATTTGCTTAGACTCTTATTAGCCCATATATCCATGTGAAGATATCTGCTGAGACAAGTAAATGGTTAATAGAAAACAGAACAACTTCTGTACATTTGGCATTTTCGGCCAAAAAATATAGAGACCCAGTTTGGCAGAACTAAGTGCTTACTGGAAAATGCATGTGTGAACTTTTGGACAGGAAAAAAAAGATTTGGGTAGAAGGTCAGTTCCACAAAGTTATGTGTATTGGGGGAGGTGGAGGGAAATGAAGATATACTTAGAGGAAAAAGGAAGCATTTGAAAATGCAGGTTAATAATACAGAGAAATAAAGAAAAGCTGCTCCAGATGGCACCTGCCACCAGGGATACGCAGGCATACCAGGAAAGATAAGATTGTAAAAAGGGACTGCGCAAGCAGGTGGCAGCTGAGCAAAAGGAAGAAGGGAGCAGAAAGAACACGCAGGTGAGGCAAGCAGAAAGGATTTCTTTCTTTGTAAAATTCCTTGTTTCATGAATCATTTAGTTTTTCCCATTTCTAAAGGGGATTTTTTTTTTCATATGCTGAAGCAAATGAGCCGCAGCAGAAAAACAAGTATTTGAGCTAGAAGCATCTCTTCCCACATCCCTCATTTCTTGAGAAAAACCTGTACCCAGAGAAGAATGGTAACTTGCCCTGGTTAGACTCTCCTGCCCATTGAGAGCTCTGCACTCCCATCTATAGCTCTGGGTCCTGAGTCTTCTGGACTCCCATACAGAGCTCATCGCTCACAGTCCTCAGCAACCGCTAGCACTCTTGCTTCAAAAACGCTCTGTATCTTCAAGTTCTCATTTACTCAGGACAAAATTCAGCACCAGGGCAGAACCGGAGGGTCAGAAAAGCTTCTACATTGTTATTACCAAGTACAAGTAGGAAACAGAATTGATGTTGCTTTGGATACAACCTTGGAGAAGTTTCCTGTTGGGTGATTCTTGTCTTCAAATATCTACAGAGTAGGACACCATCTAGCAAACTCTTGGTAATTATGCAAACAATGAAAGGAGATTGACACTGAAACATCAGGCTTAGAGCAGGGAGGAAAGAGGAGGCATTGTTTATCCTATAAAGCAATGATCTGGACCTGGCACATTATCATCACTCAAATATTACTGGAATAAGTGAAGGAACACAACCACTTCTCAATTCTGGATACAGACTCCAGTCAGGGACTCCAGTGTTTTTGTCAACGAACTTTTGCTAGGCCAGTTCGGGAGAAACAATCCCTTTAAACTTTTACTCCTCCAATAAAATATTTTGAGCTTATTTTTCCTTGTCTGTGCTAATTGGGTTGGTTTTCAGTTGACAGAAAGCAAAATGGCATGGTACTTTTTTCCCTAGACAAGTATTTCTTCATTTGTGCTTAATTCAATTTGATAAGTCAGACAGTCAGTGAAATTAGGCATCAAAGTAGTTCCTGACTGATAATGGAGGTTACATCACCTTTACCAGTGAAGTGACAATTACAGGACATTTTCTAATTTCATATTTTCCCTTTTGCTTCCTGCTGCCCTCAGGACATATAATGTATCTCAACCTGATTTTACAAGGTCATTTTTTGAGATACTACTTAAAACGGGCATTCTCAAATTGGCCTCTTTAATTAATGATAAATTGAACTGATGCCATGAATATAAAAACATGCAATGTTTGAATATCAATTTTTCTAATTTGGCTGTGGGTTTAGTTTAGCAAAAAGGAATCATCTCCATTCTTTAGCAAACAAACCCTACCAAGGTCCATTATTTTCTCTCCTGTGGTTTTCTACTCATTCATTCATGTGTTCATTCATTCGTTTGCTGAAAACACCGCAAGCAACTCTACCTGTTGTTTGCTTTCCACCTCTGCTTTCATCTTCCCAAGCATTTTCTTTTCTTCATTCCTGTTTTTATAATGGGGGAAGAAAAATACTTTGTATCTCTAGCACTTTGCCAGCAAAACCATACTTTCTGCTTCACGAGTCATTGAAAAGGGGAATCTAGCTACTTCTGATGCATTCTAACTACAGCTGGAAGCGCTCTCTTCACCTCCATCCTTTCACTCATAACCTGGTTGCAGATAGACTTTATTAGTATTACTTATTCATAAGGGGTTAACTGGAGGGAAAACATTTCTTTAAAGATGAGTTTTAGGGGTGCCTGGGTTGCTCAGTGGGTTAAAGCCTCTGCCTTCTGCTCAGGTCATGATCCCAGGGTCCTGGAATCGAGCGCCGCATTGGGCTCTCTGCTCAGCAGGGAGCCTGCTTCCTCCTCTCTCTCTGCCTGCCTCTCCACCTACTTGTGATCTCTGTCTGTCAAATAAATAAATAAAATCTTAAAAAAAAAAAAAGAAAGAAAGAAAAAAGAGGAGTTTTAGAATCACCCTCTAGAGCTATAGAATTATCTTGACCTAAAACCTCTGTAGGACTCGGTGGGCATGCTTTCTCTGCCTTCCCCACCTGCCCCCACATGCACTGAGATGGGCTCCTTCTTTCTGAACTCTTAAGTCAGAAACTTGGGGCCTAGGATAAAAATAAGGAGATGACAATGGAACTCGTTGTTTCTGTACTTGGTTTGGCATTGTCCAGCACATGTTAACAGAACCAAATGGTTGTTTTGTTTTGTTTTGTTTTGTTTGTATTGTAGAATTCCTCAGAGACTTGATGGCACTCACATAAAGTCAACAGCATTGCCCAAAGCCATTCACCACTGGTGTGTCTCAGTACTATTACATCCTACAGATCCTGAGAAGTTGAGGATTTAATTTGATCCCCAAAACAATTCTGGTGAACTGGGTATTATTCTTTACAATTTACAGATAAGATAACTAAAGTCCCTAGGAATAGTCATTTGCCTGACACCATAAAGCTCTGTAACTGGGTGACCATTAAGGGGCCTTCACTTTTAGCTTCCTCTTCCTCTGTCCAGGATCCTCCTAAAGTGGAGAGAGGAACAGTGAGGGCAGAGGCTGGAGGTCACAGGGCATGTGGATAAGGCAGAATAAGTAACGCCAAGGAGAGCTAATGGGCGATGACATTGGAAGCTTTCTTTATGTCTTAAAATGCACTTCTCTCCTCCCTGTTAAGAAGCTTTCTTTGCTGGAGATCTGTGGGCTACACATCAAAACTGTTCACATCAGGCTAAACTTTAATTCTAATCTTCAATTCCCTCTATACTCTCCTTACTGTTACCTGCTCAGAAAATGGAAGTTTTAAAGATTCTGTGGAGGAGATTCCAATCTCATTCTTTCCTCAGCAATAAAACAGAGAAGGCGAATGTAAAATCTACTAACAAACTCGGTGTTTAGCTCAAAAGCTAATGTGAGGAAATGTGAAGTTCATGTAATAGGGTAGTTGTAAGGGTGGTATGTGACATACCTGGAAACAAAAGGCTTTGGTACAGTCACCAAGCTTGTGGAGTTTGTGGAACATTTATACTCAGGAAAATGTTACCTCCAATAAGTCCATCTGGAAGCCATACATAGGACATTAAAAAGTTGTCTTTTTTTCTTTCCTAATAAATGCAATAGCCTCCCCAACATATCCCATTGTCAGTTACATGCTACTTTTTATGCAGCAAAACCAGTCTCCTGCACCTCACCGAAGTAGCTCCAGGCACAATGTGGCTCAGACATCGCCACTTTTCTCCTTCCCTCCTTGGCCTCCCTCTTTGTCCATGGGATTAAATGACACGGTAAATTTTAGCCTGGGCCCTGACAGAATGGTTGTGAATTCCTAATAAGGGGGCTGTCCTGAATTAAGCGGTATTTTATTGCATCAGTCTTCTTATTAGCCTGTCTCACTAATATAATAAACAGAAAACGGGGTAGTCATGGGGGAAGGAAAACAAACCATTTACCATAATGACTTCTGAAGGAATACGGTGGGAAAAGCACTGTATATAGCTCCCCCCTAGGAGCCTCACATAGATCATTTACATTTAATCCTCTTGATTGCCCCCAGGAGGTGAATCTTATTGTCCCTACATTAGAGAATGATAAAAACGGGTACTCAGCCTCAGAGATGGAAGTAACTTACCTGAAACCAGCTAGTATGTGGCAGAATTTTAACCTGATGTCTACATGACTAAAATTTAGAGTTGTTCACTTATAAAATGGTCTGCAGGCAAAATCTGGATCAGGCATGTAGAACACATACCCCAAAAGTCAGTTTGTCCCTTGAGACAGAAGGGAGAAAAAGAAGCACAGAGAGGGATGCCTGCAGTGAGGCATCTGAGTTACAGGGGTCTAATGTAAGGCCTAAACCTGAGATTAATACATGGAAATAACAGCAAGCCAAAGAGAGGGAAAAACAGAGGACAATTTTTCAAAGTTTGTGACAACATCTGCATACAAACCAATGGAAGACAGTGAAGCTGCAGAAGAAAAAATTGTTTAAAAATGGTGGGGTGGGGGGGAGGGAGTCTGAGTAGATCATGTATTGCTCCACATGAAACACGAGGCATATTCCAGATGTCCTAAGCACTTGACCTGTATTATTTCATGTAAACTTTAATAACTTTATGAGTAGGTAGTGTGGAGGCCAAGAAAAACAAGGCTGTACCCACCTTGAGTCTAGCCCTGACATAAGTACAGCCATCTCGACAAAGCAAAAGCTGGCACCTTGTACCCCTTCTCCACCCGCTCCCCTCCTCTCGGTAGTATATGTGAACAAATAGTTACCTTGTAAAAAATCACAATCCTGCAAGACAGGAGTCTCTCTCCGTTTACAACTGTCCCAGTGCTAAATCTCACTAACAAGGATGCTTGATAGGAGGAATGTGACATTCCACCAGGAAACTCCCAACTGTCTTCATGCTAGTGCCTCATTAGAGGGAAAAACGGCCTTGGCCTGATAGTAACCAGGCCTTCAATATCCTGACAGTCTTCTTTACCCTGATAGTCCTTGTGAATATCCCCCTTTGTTCTCACCCACTGCAGAGCCCACCCCTACTCTGCCTTTAAAAGCTCTGACTGTAGTCTGGTTCAGGGTCCAAGTCCCAACTCTGCTGCGTCAGGTATACTTGGACCCAAGCTTAAGCTTGTCAAATAAACCCTAGAGTGACTGCATTGGTGCTTGGCTCCTGGGTGGTCTCTCTGTTGTACCTTGGGCACAACAGGTAGATCTTCGTTTTTCACATGGAGAAGCTGAGTTTCAGTTCACCGGTCATTACGGATGAAACCCTGGCTGTCGGATTCTAAGACCCAAGATTAATCAACCCCTAAACTCTTTTAGCGGAAGAGGCTCTCAGAGGGCCGGGCTGGCCTTCTCATTTGGTTGATCGTTTAGTTCTTTCCCGAGAGTGGGAAGCATGGAAAAGAGTAGGTTTCCTGACCTGTCTAGGATCTTTCATGGGCCTTTCCACAAAACGTTTGTTAACATGGAATTAATGCAATAGGCGTAAGTAAGAGGAAAAATGCTGCCTTGGTGTTTTTCTTTTGTAATCCTTAGCCACACGTTTTAATAACATCTCTGATCTATATTTTAAAGCTATTCCACATTATTCAAGGCAAAGATTTGTTCTGATTTCTTATCTAATCTTAATTTTCCTGTCAATCATTCCAGAGTATGGGGTACAGGGAGGATACAATCCCCAGAGAACTGTTAAAGCGGAAAGTTTTATACCTAATCTCGCATCTTTGTGATCTCAATAGCCCTTAATTAAAAAATATATTCTTCTCTATTTTCTAAGAGGCAAACTGGTTTAAGTATCTTCCATTCTACTGAAGAAACTGAAAAGAAGGAGACTATGACTTTTAACTGAAGTGTATGATTCCATATAATTTTCTTTCTTGTTAGAACATTACACACTTAAAAGAATGCTTGATTTCACCTAATGTTATTCTAACTGGTTTAAGTGTGGCTCCCCCGCCAACATCAGAAGACAGTTCCTATCTGCCATTCATTTTGAAATGCTATTTTTTTCTTTCTGATTATAACAGCAATACATATTTACTATAGAGAATCTGGAGAAAAATATGTATTAAGAAAAATAGCACATAATTCCACAATTCCAAAAAAAACAAGTGAGATTTTGGTATATCTTCTTCTAGTCTTTTATCTCTCTGTGCATATAGTTATTATATATGTATATATACATATAGTTATAAAAATAGATGTCTTTATGTATACAGAATTAGAATCCTGATATATATAGTTTTATATAGTGGGTTTTTTTTTCTGTCACGCACAAAAAATAACCATTTTTCCATATTATTAAAAATTCTTGGAAAGCACAATGTTATCTACTTACGTAGATATCCAGTATTGAACAATTCTTTCTTTTCAGGGACATTTTACCTTTTCTATGTCAAAAACTAGGGGCATGAAAATGAGCCTACTGTGCTTATGCTCTCCAGAGCACAGAGGAAGACAGACAACTCCGTAAACGACCACCCAGGATGTGAAGCATCACCAAAAGGTTGAAATGGTGGCACGAAACCACAAGGAAGAAGAATGGGGTCAGGCTGAGAACTCAAACTTCAAATCTCACAATTTAAGCTCAGGATTAAAAGATGAAGTGAGTGTTTACCAAGTGAACATCCAGAGGGAGGCATCTTGAGCAGAGGGGGCAAATACCCCTGATCACAGAGCTTTGGAGGACATGGAAGAAATCTTCCCAGAGAAACTGGAGATTCTGGAGACATTCCTGTGACAGGGAAGAGACTACCAAAAATACAGAGTAACTACATAGGAAGCTGACACAGAAGAGAAGATAGAGCATGGTTTTGTGAAAAGACAGGAGGGAGAGGCTGAGTAATTCAAGGAGGCTAGGGGTCCCAGAACACTTTGCTCCCAATTGTATTTATTTATTTATTTATTTATTTATTTACTAGCCTTTCAATGTAATCTCTGGGGAAGTACCACCCTGGTGAGAAAAACGAAGCTTGCAAGCTTATGAGAGCCATTTGATAAACCTCCCAAGCCCTGGGGCCTCTGTGTGGAATCTCAGCTGTGGTAATATGTAAAACTTGAGTTGTAAACAGAAGAGAGATTGCCCAAATTGCTTACATCTACCCCAGGCAGGGGGCTGCAGTCAGTATAGGTTTCCTTTGGTATCTGTAGTGTCCAAAAAATAAGAAGTGCATGGTTAGAAAATGGAAACTGATGATAATGTGAAGTTTTAAAGCACAAATTAATCCTCTGTTTCACTTGCTCCTTGCTTACTAAATACAAATATTTCTGGTTCACTTACTTGGAAAAAAAAAATCTGACTTTTTTAGTAGTATAACAAGATCTTACATTGGGAACAGCAATAAAGGAAGAGCCATACTTTGATGCATCTACTCCCAAACTCACACACTGCGCCCTCTTTGTCCCCAAAAGTAAAATAGGTCAAAGACATGGTAGTGTAACCTAATACAAAGTGCTTCTCAGTGTAGAATCTATTCCTACAGGATTTCTTTTGGATTCTCAATTTGATTAATTCCTGAGAATAGAAATCCATGGTAGCAAGAAGAAACTAGTACAAAAGTGTCTTTTCCCTAATTCTGCTTTTAACATACAAGAATATATTGGTGCCATTTTTACCTTTGGGAGATTTGTCCAAGCCTGTTTTCAGAATCCATCAGTCCACCCTGTGAAGTATTGGTCTCTCTCTGTACAAAGATTCAAATAACCACTCTACAGATATCTGCATTCTATTCCATTTCCCCAGACAGACAATGTAAATTACAGTTAGCTTCCCACTAGGAACATAAATTGAGACAAGCCGTTTTGTAGACAATGAAAAACACTGGACCATCCAAAAGTCAATAGAGCTTTATTGAATGAATGAAGTCATTCATAACTTTGACTTTGGAGTGAATAACAAGTTTTTGCTAGAAGCAGATTCATCTTTCTAGTTAGATTTTGTTTTGTCTAGTAATAGATTTTTAGACTGCTGCAGAGAGCAAGCTGGCATTGGGTTGATTTGAGAAACAGCATCTTTCCTTTTTTTTTTTTTCCTTCTGTATTGAGGCCTGGGAAATTTTCCCCTAACTTCAGTCCAAGTTTATGGAAATCGTGTAACCCAGGACATCTGGTGGGGCTGAGCCATTCCTGATGATCCACAAATGTTGTGTTGGGATTTGTGTTTGGCCCCCAAGGTGCTATTCTGAACACACGACACAACAGTTCACATTTTCTGGACATCTAACAATTTTTCAGTAGGTATGGTAGCCTCAAATACTCCCTATGCAGATGAATGCATATTTTTATAATTTAGTGAAATACACTTTCCCAATCCCCAAACTCTGAAAGCTTTATTCACAACAGCACTTTGTTTTCCCCCAGAAAAACTTTGCACTTTAAAGACTAGCAGGGATTCATACCCAATCTCTCACACATTCCATAACTGCCAATGACCCCGTTGGGGAGGAGTTTTGGGAAGAGTAATGATACTAAGGGAGGAATTGGGGAAAAGACCCTGTAGCCACTGCAGAAATGATAGACACTAGGAACAGAAAGCTTTGTAGAGGCAGAGTGCAGACAGACACCTCCCTCCCTCTTCCCTCCCTAAAAACTCTGTACCATGCAACCATGGCAGGACTGGAGAAAGGACAATTTAAAGTTGCCTGAAAGAAGAGCCTTTTAAACTGATCTTTTCCCTCTCCATTTCTCATTTTCTCAAAACAAAACTGTCTACTGCTCCTGCAATTTCTTCTAACCCTTCTCTCATTTGGATACCATCCTTCACAGGCAAAGTGTACTCTGGGGAGTGGGGAGAACTTCAAGTCAGACCTGGAAGAGTGGAGGAAATTTCCTAATTTTTACATTTCATTTAAGTTGCACCAGCCAGTTCCCCAGGAAATATGAAAAGGAAAATCCAGAGCAAAAGTTCTCCCCATGAATTCTATAAAAATGCACGTGGTTGGCATGAGCATCCCTTGGCTATTCCTCTCAGAGATTAGAGAATGAATGATAGGGTCTAGAAGAGCCCGCAGTCTGGGATTCTTCCTCTTATGAAAAGCATTAAGCTGCTGATCTTTCTAACTCACTAGATTCAACTTTCACATTCCTGCTTCTTGCTCTCAGCACTGCGCCACACTATACTGCTTTTCAGATCCTTGGTCAAACCTTCCCACCTTCACATAGGATAGCCTCTCCCTGCCTTAAATACCTCCTCCTCTTTCCTTACTTATTCTTCCCTCTCTCCTTGCAGCTTCTTTAGACAAGCCTTCCCCAAACCCTCGGGATAAATTAGTTCAGCCTGCTATGCCTTCTCTCATTGGTCTGTTTTCCCTTCTCAGCAATCATGAAGGCTGCTGGCCTCACGTACCACCAGAAGATAAATACAGGGGAGCGATCACATTGCCCTTACTCACTAGTGAACCTCCAGCATCTTCATGGCTGTTTTCTCCTCTCCTCCCCAACCAAATAATGAGTAAATATATGTCCAACTTCTGTGTCAAGGACTGAGCACTTAGGCACGTGGTCTTCTTTCTCTGTGTGTCCGTGTCCCAATTTTGTCTTTTTATATGGACAGCAGTCAGAATTGATTAGGGCTTACCCAAAGGACCTCACTTGAACTTAATTTCCTCTTTAGAGACCCCGTCTCCAAATCCAGACTCATTCTGAAGTATACTGGGGGGGTTAGGTTCCACTATATGATTTTGGGGGGTATACAATTTAGCTCCCAACAGTCCTGCATGGATGGGAGGCTTGCTTAGATGGGTACATACAATTAGCCAGCTGTCACTATGAACTCTTTCTTCCCAATGACATATAAAGGGAGTTTTGCTTTCCTCTTTCATCAAATGGGTGCCTCTGACCTGATGGCATCTCATGGAGGCTTAGTGAGAAATGAATGTTCAAGGAACAGAGACAATTTAGTTTTAACACCCTTCTCTTATAGTTGGAGAAACTTAAAAAGATATCAACCTGGCCAAGATCTCCCAACCAGTAAGTGGAAAAACTGAAACTGAATTTCAGAAATAGGAAAACCAAGATTTGCCCCCAGATCTTCCTACCTTGCATTATCAGGATAATTGCCTCAGGTTTATTTAATTTAGTCTGTCAAGGATGAATAATCTGCAGTGATATATAGTCCTTGTTATGAAAATCTTACTTTTGGTTCCTATACTATATGTGGAAAGTTTCTTTCTGTTTTTACCTCAACATCTTGTGCAAATCAGTGTGCTAAGCATAACCATAGGCAGCACCTCCCTAAGGCCATTTCTATTCTTCTTAAAAAGAGACATTTATTCAAAATACAGGGGGACTTAATTTTGTTCTGCCATCTTGGGAAGGAAAAAGATGGCAAGACAGAAATAATCCATCATAATCTTTTCAAATACCAAAGCCCTCTGCTTCCCATGCAGTGGTTTTTACCCTGGGCCATGACTGTAAATGATAGCTGTCACAGAGAAAAGAACTATTAATCCAAAAAGATTCAGCTCTCTCATACTGAATCCCCAAAACCAACTTAAATTCATGAATCATAAATTGTATCTGACGTGTCACCAAATCCTCCCAGGCTCAAAGCTCAAAGGCTCTCAGAATCTTACTATACACACTTCCTGAGGAATTTCAATTTAGGCTGAAGTGAGATCTTCTGTTGGAGTGGTACAGGTAATAGCCCCCAAAAGTTCCTTTCATTCCATAAGATCCTTTCCCTGAATACATATTGAGCATGTACTATATGCTGGACATGATCACAGGAAGGGTGTGTTTATAGTTAAGGTCAAGTAGCATGCTAGGAAGGACTGACATTACTTCACCGTTGAGATGCATGAGAAAGGAAGAAATTTGCTCCAGATTTCAACTACCTAAGTGAGAATCCAGAAGAGCATCCTTGATTCAAGTGGATACCCACTTTCAAACTCAGAAAAAAATGTCAAGGGAATTTAGAGAAAGGAGAGATCACTTAAAACTGTGGAGAGCAAAAAGTAGGAATTACATGCGTGGATGCATTTAGAGAGAAGGCAGCACTGTGACAGGGCATCAGAGAATGAAGAACACTTGAACTGGGAAAATGGGGAAGGAGAAAAGAAAAACATGAGGCAAAGACATTTAAAGAAAATGTAAATTATGGGGTACTTGCAATAGTGCTTGCCACAGTAATTAGTTCAGTTGCTGGATCAGGAGAGAGAGGTGGTAAAAATGAGCTTTTATTGAGCCTCTGTAGTGTTCTAGGCACAATAGTGAGCATTCTATATGCATAATTTAATTTAATCTTCAAAACAACCCCATGAGCTGGGTTCCATTATTTTCTCATGAGATAATAGGTTAAGCAATGTACCCAAGGTCGCCCAAGAGGCAGAATCAGATATTTAATTCCAGAATCTATGCTCATAACCACAGCACTATCCTAAAATTTGATTAGGAGAAAAACTGAGTGCCAGAGTTAAAGCCTGAGACTTTATTCTGCAAGTGTGGGAGAGCTGTGAAAGGTTCTGAACAATGAAAATGTCATAATTAACATCATTCTTCAGGAAGACAAAGGGATCTGTGACCATATATCGTGTGTCCAAAATAAATACAAAAAGATCTCCCTAGAATTTATACAGAGAGTACAGCTTTCCAGAACAACGGCTATTTCCCAGTCTCAGCTACCATTAAGGAATTGATGCAGTCACTAAAAGAGTCCCCCATCTTTCCTCACCCCCATTTCATGCATGGCTTCAGGTCATCAGGCTTTGGGCACCACAACAATGAAAGCTATAGGGACAGATGACTCAAATCCTCACAGGTGGTTGTTAAAAGGTTAAACACACAGACTGTCTCATCTTTTAAAGCTGTATAGAAGCAAAAGTCAATCACCCATAGAAGAAGCGTACTGGTTGGGAATTATCCAGGGCAAGTGATTAATCCCAAGTTGTATCCCTACTGCTTCCTCACCACCTTTCTGCCTTCCGTAGTGTTTTAGCTTATCAAAACTTACATAAAATTGATGCACTTTTTATAGCAACTTAACAAAATAAAATTTGAGAGCCTCTTCACCGAAAAATAGAGATAATACAAATTACGTTCCAAACCAAAAAGAACCCACGTTCTGTATTATCCATTTTACTGCTACCAACTATACATGCTAAAGCTCTTCAAGAGGTTCCCACAGCTGTATGAGAGGCCCACTTATTAGGTATCATGTGTCAACTATTTCTTGTTCATAACTAGTATATTTAAAACCACAGAAATGGGAAATTGCCTATTTGGTTATTGGAATGTGAAAGCTCAAATCCTGTCGTAAAGGAATAGCAAGATTGTATCATGTATTACATAATTCTTTCACTGACCACTTAATAAGTCTTTATGGAACACTTACTATTTGTCAGGCACCCTGCTGGGCACTGGGGACACAAGAACAAAGCTGAGTTGAATAACTAAGTTAAAGAATATGTTAATTAATTACACATATGATATGTGTTATGAAGAAAAAAAAGACTGAGATAAGAATAACTGGTGTAGCAGAGAGCAGTCCATTCCTTTCTTCCTGCATGACTAGCTACAGTACAATCTAGATCACGCTATTATGAAAAATCCCTTGGTGTTGGCTTTGTAGTGAGAGCTAACTGTACTCTGATGAGGATGCTTTGTTACTTAAATATCTCCCTAGCAAAGGACTCACAGCAGTTTGCAGATGGCATGCTCATTCATCACCGCAGCACTCCTGAGAGGCAAGAGAGAGGTTCAAGCCTCATTACATCTATTTAAGAAAGAGGAAGGGCAATGACCAGCCAAATATCAAGGAACAAAGCAGCTCCAGGGCTGATGCTGTAGCTGAGCTCAGGGCCCCTGTTCCTAGCTTTTTCCGCTAGAATATTCATTCTATCCTTCAGCATAAGTTGGCAACTCACGCATGCCTGGAGGTTCTGGAAGCAAACCAGCTTAATCCCAACTCAGCAAAAGGGCTTATCTGTTACACCAAGAAAATTGTTCCCAATAGTCATTAATATGAAGTTTGTTTACCTAAACTTATAAAATTTCCTATGTGAGAAATCTAGTAAAATGGAATCACAAACTGAATAATTTTGTTGAATGTTTCAGCTTGCTTTATCCTCCTTACAACAACAGACAAACAAATAACCTTACATTGGAAATTCCTGTGATGGAAATTCATAGTAGCCACATTGAGTGGAATTTATTATAAGGCAGAGTCATCATGAACCACATCCCGAAGAATAGATTCAGCTACTTAAATATTCAAAGGACATGAGAGACTCATAGAGTGTTCTGGAAGGGATGAAGAAGAATCACATAATTCAAACCTTTAAAATTCCAGACATGGTTTGAAGCCAAGGAAATTAAAATGACTTTTCTAAGGTCTCACAACTATTGAGCCAGAACTCAAATTACAGGTTTTTTATTCTAAATCCAGTGCTCTGTTAAAGGTATCAGAAACTCTACTCAACAGTGAACATATCCTTGGGACACAGGGAAGAAAGAAACATTGTGACTTAAGAATGCTGAGGACATTTTAGGGGTACCTGGGTGGCTCAGTCAACTGAGCATCCACCTCTTGATTTCAGCTCAGGTCATGATCTCAGGATCATAATCTCCAAGTCATGGGATGGGGCCTGCCCTGCATTAGGCTCCATGCTCAGTGGGGAGTCTGCTGGAGATTTACTTTCTCTTCTCCCTCCCTCTCTGCTCTTCCCCCTGCTCAAACTCTCTCTTTCTCTTTTTCTCTAAAATAAATAAATACATCTTTAAAAACTAAACTAAACTAAAATATTTTTTTTTAAAAAAGGAATGCTGAGGACATTTTATTTATAATGACAAAATAGCAGCCTGCAGGTAAGCAGGGCAATGACTCAATGATCTAAAGCCCTTATACTTTTTTTCCATCTTAAAATTTTCTCATGACTAAGTCATATATGAAAGTTGCAAGAATAATACAAAGAATTACCGGATACTTTTATCCAGATTCTCCAAATGAGAACATTTTATTATATATGTTTTATATCCCAACCCTCCTTTACTGAACTGTTTTAGTGGCTAAGTTTCAGATGTGATGTCCTTCTATCCTTACATAATTCAGTATGCATGTCCTAAAAATCAGAATATTCTTTTAGGTAGTTTAAACATAGAAACATAAGAATATTCTAGTACATGATCTTAGCCCAATTTACAAAATCAAGACAATTTAATGTTGATAAAATACTATAAATCTATAGCCCTTACTCAGATTTTTCTAGTTGTCCTAATAATATTATTTAGAGCGAAACAAAAAATCCAAGATCACATGCTTCATTTAGTTTTTCACATCTTTAATCTGGAATAGTTCTTTAATCTTTCCTTACATTTCATGACACGCACAGGTTTGAATAGAACGTTTTATAAAACATCCCTCTCTTCATGATTAGATCCAAGCTACACACTTTGGGCTGGAATGCCATAGAAGAGATGTTGAGCTCTTCTCACTATATCAGAAGGCACATGCTATGAATATACCGCCTTAAACAATCAGATCATTTGGTTAAGGTAATTTCTAACAGGTTCTTTCACCATATAGTTACTCATTTACCCTTTATAGTGATCTTGTAGGAAAATACTGTGAGTTTATGTTAACTTCTGTTATTCCCACTTTCACTCCCTGGTTTTAGCATCTATTGAATAATCTTGCTTGAATCAGTCATTACTGCGTTTGCCAAATAATGATTTATAATTCTGTCCTCCCTTCACATTTATTACATTTGACCATAATGAAGAGTTTCCACTTTTCGTTTGTTGTTGTTACTTTTATTTGTCAATGGATTCATGGATTCATATTTTATCAATAGGTTGCAATCCTTTATGATCAATATTTATTTTAATGCTCCATTTGTCCCCAATTTGATCAGTGGGAGTTCCTTCAAGCTTCTTCTTGTATCCTTTTAATTTGTTCCCATCATTCATGGAGAATTCAAAGATACTCATTCTCCTAAGGTTTTACAGAAGCTAAAGAACTGAGCTACAAGAAGGAGACTTGAATGCAAGTATCTGAATCTGAGAGAATATTCCAGGAAATAGGGGAGCAGTGAAACACGAAATGGAAGAAAACTAAAAAAGAGGTTATCATTGAACTAGTAACCAACGTGGATAGCTAGAGTTCAATCCCACTGGGAAACTCTGGGCACTGTGTAGAACATATGCTTAGAGTTCTCGCACTCAATGAGTGAGGAAACTAGGATGTTTATACACTGAGGTAAATGATGACGCCCAAAGATATCCACATCCTAATTCCCATAGCCTGTATACCTTAAAAGGCAAATGGGATTTCACTGACGGGATTAGGTTAAGGATAGTGGTGTAGGAAGATGGTCCTGGATTATCCAGGCAGACCCAAAGTAATTAGAAGGGTCATGATAAATGGAAAGCAGGAGGATCAGAGTTAGAGAAGAAAATATGGCCATGGGAGCAGAGGTCAAAATGAAATGGTGCTGCAAGGCAAATAATTCCAGAAGATGGAAAAAGTAAGGACATAGATTTTTCCCTTAGATCCTCTAGAAAAAACACTGCCTTGCTGATACCTTGACTTAAGCCCCATGGGACCACGGTTGGACTTCTGATGTCCAAAACTGTAAGATAATAAATCTGTATTGTTTTAAGCCATTGAGTATGTAGTAATTGGTTATAGCAGGAAGAGGAAACTAACACATAATACCAACTCACTGGTTAGGGACTATTCCTGGAGTGTTAATTCTCCAGTATTTCTGGCCTGGTGGCGGGTAAGTGAACTAAGGTGAGAAAAGCCTTCGGGCAAAGAGATATAGGTATAGGTATCTATACCTCAGGCTGGTGTGCATCCAACACAGAAGGAGGAACACTAATGGCCTCTATTATATCACCAAACTGCAGCTTATTTCCTAATTTCCTCCCAGAGCAGCAAACACCCTCTTCTTTGCCACAGCAATTCAATCATTAAGTAAGCAACGAAGACTATTATTGGAAGAGGCAAAATCACACTTTGATGTCTCTCTGTGAACCTCATCTTAGACTGTTACTTTCTTGCTATGGATTCTTGGCAATTTGAGATAAATGGCCTTATCTGTTATCTGCAAAAGGCCCCAGATAAGGACAGGGGCTTATAATACATTGATGTTGTTTATAAAACCTAGCTTTGGAACATCCCCTGTGATGTTTAATATCCAAGTATCACAGATAAGACGAAAAACATCTACAGAACAAGCCCCAGAAAAATAAAGGATCTTAATTTATACTATAATCACAAAAGAACTCTAGAAAAATATTCTAAAAAAATTGGAGAATTAAAAAAATTGGAGAATATTACTCTACGGCACTATCTATAAAAGGAAATGTAGGATATAAGCATAAGCAGTACATAAGGAAATAACACAAAGGGAAATGAAGGCCAAGGTGAGTTTGAAATATCCACTGTCATCCTCTGATTATTAAGTGCTCAGTATGTATCCCTGAAGTTCCTTGTGAGCATTTTCCACTAATCAATCCCTGCTGTCTTTTTCTACTTCATCTATGTGCATGCACGTAGGTCAGTATTATAATAAGATTCTGTTGTTTGTGCCATGTGGAGACCACTGCATATGAAGGAAGGAAAAATAATAAAAAGTGTTAGCCAGGATACAATGAAGTCAAAGTTTTGTATGTCGCTGGTGGAAATGTAAGATGATACAGATGTTGGGGAATATTATTGGGCATTTCCTCAGAAAGTTAAGCACAGAGTCAGCATATGATCTAGCAGTTCTCTCCTAGGCACACATTCAAGGAGATTGAAAACATAAGTCCACACAAAAACTTATATAGAGATGTGATGTTATTCATAACAGACAAAAAGTAGAAACAACCCAAATGTCCATTAATTGATGAGTGGATAAAACAAATATGGTGTGTGTGTGTGTGTGTACATACATACACACACAGATGGCCTTTGAACAATGCAGCATTAGGGTGCTGACCCCCGACACAAAAAGAAATTCATGCATAACTTTTGACAACCCCAAAACTGAACTATTAATTGCTTAATGTTGACTGGAAGTGTTACCAACAAGATAAGCAATTAACACATATTTTGTAGGTAACATGTATTACATACTGTATTCTTCCCAAAAAAAGTAAGATAGAGAAAAGAAAATGTTATTAAGAAGATCTTGGGGCAGTCAGTTAATAGTCCAACTCTTGATCTCAGTTCAGATCTTGATCTCAGGGTCATGAGTTCAAGCCCTGCATTGGGCTCCATGCTAGATGTGGAGCCTACTTAAAAAAAAAATTTTTTTAATTTTAAAAAAACTTAAGAAAAATTATACTTACAGTACTGTATTATGAAAAATCCATGTATAAGTGCACTCACACAGTTCAAACCTGTGTTAAGGGCCAACTGTATACACAAACATACACACACATGCACCATGGAATAATATTCTGCCATAAAAAGGAATGAAGTACTGACACAGGCTCCTGCATGGCTGGACCTAAGTGAAAGAAGCCATTCACCAAGACTACATATTGTATGAATCTATTTATATGAAGGTCCAGAATAGGCTAATTTCTAGGGAAAAAAATCTACAAAAAGTAGATTAGTGGTTGTTAGGAGCTAGAAGAGGGAGCAGAGAATAGGGTGTGACTGCTCATGGTATAGGGTTTCTTTTGGGTTGATGAAAATATTCTACAATTAGTGGTGATGGAGGCACAGCTTTATGGATATACCCAAATAAAAACCAATGAAGTAGACAGTTTAAAAGGGTCAGTTTTATGGTACATGAATTATATCTCAATAAAAACATAAAAAAATGAGAGAGAATAAGTGAACTATGCCTTTACTTTCAAGTCTGTGGCTTTTATATACCACATGTGTAATGCATTGTAGTTGTCTAAAAACAGTGCTAATTTTAATAAAGTATCTGATTTTCCAGAAGTTCCTGAAAGAAAATATACATACATCATTGGTAACTTATCACTGGATCTAGTTTCTGTTTTTAAGTCCATTAGCTTCGTGTTTTTATATTCGCAGCACCAACCTGACTCTATGTGATGGTTTTAAAAACAGTAAAGGGAACATTATCTGATCATATTATTTTCCTGCTTAAAACCCTGCAGTAACTAAAGATAAAGTCTGTCCTTCTAGGTATACCATATTACACCCTTCACATTCTGACCCTTGACCACAGTCTTTAGCCTCTTTGTCTACCACTCCCCAAGCAGCTG
Source organism: Mustela nigripes (assembly GCF_022355385.1). Taxonomy (NCBI): domain Eukaryota; kingdom Metazoa; phylum Chordata; class Mammalia; order Carnivora; family Mustelidae; genus Mustela; species Mustela nigripes. The sequence continues at coordinate 45,879,784 of NC_081558.1, forward strand.
CCCCCCTCTAGATGACCCACCACATCCTCACACCAACCTCTCATGCAGCACACCACTGCCAGCCCATCCCTCTGCCAGAGTGTTCTTTACCTCCCAGTGTGTCTGGGAAACTGCTGCTCAGGTCATTGTCTGGGCACACACAGAGGCCCTGGGAGAATTCTGTATACATCTCTGTTAATGCTCACCACCTGTGAAGATGCACCTGAACTCTTTGAGGGGGCACCACTGTTTATTCTTTGTACCTCAGTATCTACTGCACTCATGGCACATAGGAGACATTCTATAAATGTTAGCTAAATGCAAGAACAAATATTTTAAGAGGTTTTTAAAAATCGAATTGAGGAAGCAGGAGGTAGTTTGATCTAGTGGTCCAATTCCTCATCTAACAACAAGCAGACTTGTCTTCCAATTCTAGCTCTGTCACTTGCCTGCTACATGAACTTAGGCAAGTCACTTATAGTCTCCCTCTTGAAAATTTTAGAATTTTAGAAAATTTTACAGGTAAGAAATATCTAGAAAATACAAAGTCAAACACTACATTGTGTAATCTAGATTCCGACATCATAATTCAAAGACAGAGAGAATGGATGGGAAAATTCCTCAAAACAGCAAAGAAAACATCAAGCAAGTTTCTTCTATGACCGTCTAGAATCTGCTTCATACTAAACTGTACACATAGAAACAGGCTCAGCTACATGATATGCTAATTACCCTATTCTTCTAATTTTTCCTTCATGCTTTGCTCTTTTTCCCCTGACTCTTCAGAAACACAGTACTTCTGGGAGTTGAAAATTAACTTTTCAAGAAGAGTTTAAAAGAAGTGACTCAATTTTGCCTATAGAAATAAAGTTGAGAGGCAGCAGTAACTGTGCCATGTAAGAGAAGACAGCAGACTTCTGCACTGCACAGTTTCAGCAAATCCTATTTTTCACAAAAGTGATCTGCAAAGTTGGCAGTTGAAACATGAACTTGAGACACTCAAGACAAGAGTGCTGTATTTAAAACGTTCATTTTAATTGCAAATTTCTCAGAAGTAGAGGCTCCAGAGTCAAACTATCTAGAGTCGAATATAGGCTCTGCCACTTACTAACTGAGACCTTGGACAAGAACTTAACTTTTTTGCGTCTTTTCATTCATTTTAAAAGTGAAGATAATAATAGTAATTACCCCCATAGGATACTACTGTAAAAATGTGAAATATAGTACATATAAAATAATCCACACAGAGCCTACTTGCAACCTGTATACCTAGCCAATATTTCTCAGGCGTGTACTGCTTTTGAGGTATTTTTTAGACTGGACTAACCACTGAGAATACAGTCATAATGAGACTCATCTTGCTCATAAAGAACAATGAAAATGCTTATTCCCTCACTCCCCCACTATAATATGACATATGGTTAATACAAGCATAACTGCATGTTTAGAATACCTTGGAGAGAGAAAGCAGGGAGTGAACAACTTTTAATAAAGACAATGGAGAATATTTCAAAAAGGAGATTAATCCTATGGCTACCATTTCTTGTTCTAAATGTCATAGTCCCCACCTCCATCCCATTGGTTAATCAGGAAATTCTTTAATTTTTTCATTGCTTAGGGACTGTACAATTTCAACACAAATTCCTCAACTATGATAGTTGCAACAAAAATAACAAGCCAATCTCTTAAAAATTCTGAGAAATGATCAGGCCCCACAATTTTGATCTGATCATATTTGTCTTTTTTTCTTCCTGCCCCTGTTACTTTCCTCTCCAGGAGCAGCGTGTATTTGTCTGTAAATTTGACGAGCGGAATGTACCAAGTTTCAGAATCCCATTTTTCCTTCAAAGAAATGCTGAAGAATAGGTGTTTTAATGTTTTTGTTTTATGAAATTTCAAATAAGCATCTGTTTGTATCTGCTCTTAGGTTTTCATTTTAATCACCCACTTAGTGGAACAATCAATAATCCTGAAAGGCGGAACTGCCAACCACATAGAGATATTATTTTACACCCCATTTCCCTCTGTAGCTCTTGGGTACAATGAAAACTATACTTAGCTTTTGTTTTTGTTGTCATTGTTAAGTCTTAAAGTGTCTGAATAAATCCATCTAGTCACATAATACATTAAAAAGGTTATTTTATGATTGGTCCTTAAAGCAAAGTAGAATTTTGCCATTTGGAAAAGCTGGGGTAAAATGCCAGTTGATAGAGCAATGGAAGCAAAGTACAAAAGGATTAAAGTAAATGGTATGTTCTTAGAAATGCAAATAGTCCGGGTATGACAAGAGCATGGATTTCCAGATGGGGAGCAGTGCGAAAAGAGGCAAGCTGAAAAGGTAGGTTTCCTCCAAGTACTGAGCAACTGACTGATCAGTTTAGTGACTGATTGACTGATTTAACAAGTATTTATTAAGCCCCTACTATGTGTTAGATATTATGCCAAGCACTAAAAATAAAATGAGGAACAAGACAGACATTGTCTCTGTCCTCATGGCACTTGTCTTCTAGTGAACTGTTAGCTACAAGGTTGCCATCAGAGTTTTTGTCTCTTTGAGATCTACATAATGCTTTCACATGAGGATAAGGGCAAAATTTGATCAACCCAAGTTATAAAAACATTAGTTTTGTTAGATTTTTGAGGGAAAACTCATTAAAAATGAGTGAAGGACTAGTGTTATAATAACAGTATAAAGCTCATATCTACATGAACAATATGGTTTACCTTGTAATAAACACTTGTTATTTGATTCTTCGTATAATTCTGTATTTGGTAAAAGAAGTGTCATTACCTCAATTTACAGACATAGAAACTAAAGTGCAGTAGATTAAATGGTTTGCTCAAAGTCAGAAGTGAATTCTTGAATCTTCAATAGAGGACATATAATTAGCTAGGCCAGCCTGGGGAGGTGTATCTGGGAAATCTAATAGGCCCTCACTTCCTCTGATCGCACCTACCTGAATTACAAGTACAGTTTTTGAAAGGAGTGAACCAATTCCCAATTTAGGAATGCATTTTGTAAAATAAATCTTGCTGAGTAAAAATAAACATTATAATCTGAATATTAATAATAGTAAAACTCATCCAATACAAAGTACATTCAAAGCCCTTAACTTAGATTTAATACTTGATCCTCTAATCCTCATCACAATCTGATAAAGCAGATACTACTATTAACTCTTGTTACACAGATGAGAACATGGAGGACAAAAATAGGTTAAGTGATTTGCCCAAAGTCAAATAGTTAATAAGTAGAGAAAGAGGAATGAATACAGGATTCTCTAGTTCTGGAAATGAAACCTTTCACCAATGGGCTGTGTTCCCTCCAACGTCTCCTACAATCATGTGTTTATTTAACCTTGGGACCCAAGAATGTATAACACACAGTTATTGTTCTCAACTGACAAAAATCATGAACAATGCCAACTCTGTCTGGTGGGAAGCAGAACCTAGCCTTTTTCCTTCACCTAGAAGGAACTTCTTATTTATGGGAACTAGGTGAAGACACAAGCATTCATAAAAGAATAGGGCTCTGATGTGGTAGATGCTTCATTCTACTTAAAGACCATTCTCCTTCCTTCCTGCCTTTATAAAATACCCCAACATCTGGCTATACCACTTACCACTTCTTCTTGTTACTGGCTTCTACAGACACTCAGGTCACTCTCTATTATTCTTGGAGATTTTAAGTCCTGACTCACTTATCACTTTCTCCAATACAACTCCTATCATAATTCCTGATGACTTTAATATCCATATGTGTTAACCCTTCCAATCATACAACATCTTAATTCCTTGGTTTCCTTCCTCTCTTTTTTGTCAGTCTTATGGACCTAGAGGTCTTTGGAAATTGTTTTGCATATTAAACCTTCCTTTCAAAGTACAGGCCCTTAAAAGGATCTTGGTGGTCACCTGTAATCCTACTGTATTTTTTATTTTCTCTCTTCACCCATTCCCACACTCCTCTACTCCCTCACTCTTAGCTAATGCCCTTCCTCCCTATTTTGCAGGGAAATCAGACCCAATCAGAAGAGAAACTCCATTATGTTCTCACCACCACATCTATACACCCATCTGCATCTGTGTCCATATGCTCTGTTTTTCCTCATGTTACTCCCGTTTGGTTCCTGGAATTACTCTCCTTGCTCCTACCTAAATTTATTCCCTCTAATCGTATAGTATAGATCCCCTCTTGCCTACTTTTGGATAATAGTCCTTGTAATTATTCCATCTTTCATGCATTATGAAAATTTCCTTCTCTACTGTATTATCCTTGCTATAAGTTCTTTCCTCTCAACAAAACAAAGCAATCTTGACCCACTCATCCCCCTGAAAACTACGACTTCATTTCTCACTCAGCTGCACTTTACAGCAAAACTCCTCTCTACTTTCTCCCATTCTCTTCTGAATCTGCCTCCCTGAAATTAGTCTTGACAAAAAACAACAATGGCCTCCATGTTCCTAAATCAAATGGTTGATTTTAACATCTCCTCTTACCTAAATAGTGAGCAACTTTTGACATAGTTGACCACTGTAGGAATGCTGACAATAGAAACTCCATCTTTGACCTGCTGCCCTGTCCATGTCCACACAATGACCTCCTTCAGGGCTACATGTTCCAGCCCCCTTGGAGATTAGTGTAAGCCCTGACTGAAATACAGGGAGGCTTACTCTTAGGTCTTCTCTAAATTTGTTCAGATAACTATTAGAGATAATATAGTTTCTGCTCCCTGCCCTCCTCCTGACACACAGATGCACCACGAGGTCCATTAAATGTGAGCTCTCAATTAAGTGTATGCAGACCCTTTGACCTCACCACAACATCCTCCTATATATCCTCTTGCTAGATAAAATCTGCAGACCATGGTCCAGATTTTACAAAGAACAACTGTACAGCTTTCTGACCCTCTCTGTCAGTAAATTGCCCTGAAGAGAACTGTGTAAACCGTGTGGAGTTAGTTGCCTGTTTGGTTTTTCAGTCTCAAAATACCCTATCATTTGAAGGATACTTTATGGTCCCTCCCCCACCCCCCTTCTAACAATCACCTCCCACTCCCAGAAACTATTTCCTCCTTGGTTTCCACAGCACCATACCTTCTTGGTTTTCCATAACAAGTCCTTCTCTGTCTCTGCTGATGATTTCTCCTTATCTCCCTGACCTCTTCAAAATGTAGTACAGAAAGCAAGCTGGTGCAGCCACTCTGGAAAACAGTATGGAGGTTCCTCAAAAAGTTGAAAATAGAGCTACCCTACAACTCAGCAAATGCACTACTGGGTATTTACCCTAAAGATACAAATGTAGTGATTCAAAGGGGCACCTGAATGTTTATAGCAGCAATGTCCACCATAGCCAAACTATGGAAAGAACCTAGTTTTCCATCAACAATGAGTGGATAAAGAAGTTGTGGTTCGTACATACAATGGAATACTATGCAGCCATCAAAAGAAACAAAAGCTTGCCATTCGCAACGATGTGGATGGAACTATAGGGTATCATGCTAAGCAAAATAAATCAATCAGGGAAAGACAATTATCATATGATCTCTCTGATATGAGGAATTTGAGAGGCAGGGTTGGGGGTCGTGAGGGGTAGGGAGGGAAAAAATGAAACAAGATGGGATCAGGAGGGAGACAAATCATAAGAGACTCAATCTCACAAAACAAACTGAGGGTTGGTGGGGGGTGGGGGAGTAGGGATAGGGTGGCTGAATTATGGACATTGGGGAGGGTATATGCTATGGTTAGCACTATGAAATGTGTAGGCCTGATGATTCACAAACCTGTATCCCTGGGGTAAATAATACCTTATATGTTAATTTAAAAAATGGAGTACCCCCAGGGCTCAGTTCTCATACTCCTTTCCATCCACACTCCAGTCTCAGGGCTTAAATTGTCACTTGCACATTCATCGCTCTGAAATTTCATCTCCAGTTCAGACTGAATTCCAGTCTTCAACATAAAACTGCTTACTTGACATCTCTGTACTGATGCCTAACAGGCATTTTAAAGTTAAGAACGTTCAAAATTGAACTCTGAATCTTCCTCCAAGACATGCTGTACCCCAAAAGCTTTCCATATCAGTTAAGAGCAACTCCATCCTCCATTCATTCAAACCTCAATACTCCAATTATCCCAGACTGCTCTTTTCCTCTCATTTCATTTACATGTTCTACTGACAAATCCCATTGGCTTCACCTTCAATATAAATTAGAATGCAGCTACATTTGCTTCCTCCAGCAATACAAACCCAATCCACACCACCATCACCTCTTACTTGTATTATTGGAGAATCCTATAGGGTCTGTTTCAAAAATATTTGAAGCCTGACTGGTTCTCACCTGAGTCAAATAACTATAATCACTTCCTTGGTTGAGTGCGAGAGTCTGCTCCTTGGCCTCTCTGCTCCTGGCCTTGCCTCTTACACTCTATTCTTCTTTTTTTTTTTCTTTTTTAAGATTTTATTTATTTGTCAGAGAGAGAGATGGAGAGAGAGCAAGCATAGGCAGACAGAATGGCAGGCAGAGGCAGAGGGAGAAGCAGGCTCCCTGCCGAGCAAGGAGCCCGATGTGGGACTCGATCCCAGAATGCCGGGATCATGACCTGAGCCGAAGGCAGTTGCTTAACCAACTGAGCCACCCAGGCATCCCTTACACTCCATTCTTGAGAGAATAGCAAGAATTATCTTTTTGAAATACAAAACTGAGCACATAATTCCTTAGCTCAAAATCCTCCAATGGCTTCCTAACTCACTCGGAGTGAAAGGGTGACGATTGCCGGTAAGGCTCAATATGAGCTCTTATCACTCTCCCAACTACCACCATGACCTCCCCCAACTCCTACACCCATACTCAACCTTCTGCTCCTGCCACACCAGTCTTTTTGCTTATGTTCAAACACTCCAGGCCCTCTCTTTCTCCTGAAGGTCTTCACGTACAGATAAGTCTGTCTATCCAATAAAACTTTCTGTGACAATGGAAATGTTCTAAACCTGTGATGTTCAATATGGTAGCCACTGGAAAACTGTAGCTATTAAGTGCTTGAAATACAGTTGCACAGCTGAGAACCTGAATTTTTAATTGTATTTATTTTAATCAATTTAAATGTAAACTGCTATCTGTAGTTAGTGTCCACTCTTAGAGCTTGTGTAGTGTGCTCTTTTCTGACAAACTTACATGGCTCCTTTCCTCACCTCTCACCTTACCTGCCCAAATGTCACTTTATTGGTGAGCCCTTCTTTGATCAAGATACTTAGTATAGCAAGTCACTCCCCATCTGGTATTCCCTATTCTCCTTCCCTGCTTTGTTTTTCTAAATTTCTTCATGATAATTAGAAATTTCAAACATATTCTATGTTTTGTTTGCTCATTTATTTATTAGCTATTTCCTCAAATAAAATTTAAGGTCCATCAAGTTAGAGATTTCAGTCTGTTTTGTTTTCAGTGCTATATCACTAGTGCCTAAAACAGTACCTGGAACATAGTAGAGGATCAATAATTACTTATGGATTTGATTCAACAAGCAATTCCTTTCAACCATTAACTTCTTGAGTGGCCTAGAACAAGTCATGATCCATTTCATACCCAGTTTTTTCCTTCTTCCTATTATTATCTTATATTGTACTTGTCTGTTTTCTTTTTTATAATTATATTTCTTTATAATTACAATAATTATTTCTTTATAATATTATATATACATATAATAATATAATATTACAATAATATATTTCTTTATAATTACAATAATTTATACATTCTTCATCTGGTTTTGTTTTGTTTTGTTTTTTTGCTTACTGCCTATCTCCTCACTGGACCAAAAACTTCAAAAGTCTAAGACCTATGTTCATCTTTTCAATTTAGCATCATACCTGGAATATAGTTGTTGTTCAATAAATAAATAGCTCTTCTGGGTTCTAAGACAAAGAAGTCTGACACTCAGTAGAGTTTCAGTAAGTATCTGCTGAAGAATTCATTCATTATTTATTCTTCAAAACTAATTGGAAGGGGTAGATCTCTTCAAACTTCAGCATTCTCAGTCCTTAGAGAAGGGTTCAGATATGGGTCCACACAACTACCGAGACCTCAGATAAAGGCCAACTCTGGCATGACTTAGTTTCGAAGGACTACGGACCCTGAAAGGCCCTGGAGGATGTTAGGGTGCTCAAGAAGAGTTGCCAGCCTGTCAGATGTGATTGAGGGCCTATCATCTGGTTCTTCTCCCTTCTTTCGCTGTCTTGGAGGCTGAGGCTGTGATTATTTTGTTATACTGATTTTGTGAAATCAAAGAACCATAGGCTCTGGAGGGCCTTTTCACATTGTTAGCATAGCCACCTTTGTAACACCTACCAACTGTGTTTTTTGTTTTTTAAGATTTTATTTATTTGCCAGAGAGAGAGAGCACAAAGAGGCAAAGTGGCAGGCAGATGCAGAGAGAGAAGCAGGCTCCCCAACGAGCAGGGAGCCTGATGCAGGGTTGGATCCCTGGACCCTGGGAACATGACCTGAGCCAAAGACAGACGCTTAACTGACTGAGCCACCCAGGCGTCCTGCCAGCCAACTTTTGTTAAATGGCCAAATCCTGGCTCAGTCTCCAGGTCTCCTTCCATCCTCAACTATGACTCCAAGGGGGTAATTCCTATTAATAGATCTTCCTTTCCTTACTATGAGCAGCTTTAGAAAATGGCAGAAGTAGGACACTATATTAGCAGTGAACTTGTCCATTCACCTTTAACAGTTCAAGTCCATAAAGTATGCTTTACTGCTATCAGAGAGTGGGAAATTTTCCTCTTTGTTTGGCAGAACTGTTTACAGGGATTCAACATTTTTTAAAAGGCATTCACTAAGCTCCCAACAATTTTTACATAAGATAGAACTGGACCCTAAGATGACTGTCTTCATTTAGAAATCCAATTTATAGGGGGGCACCTAGGTGGCACAGTTGGTAAGCATTTGACTCTTGGCTTATGCTCAGGTCATGACCTCAGGGTTGTAAGATCAAGCCTAACATCAGGCTCTACACTCAGAGTGGAGTCTGCTTGAGATTCTCTCTCCTCCTTCTGCTCATGGGTTCTCTCTCTCTCTCAAATAAATAAATCTTTAAAAAATAATAAGAAGAAATAAATAACTTAAAAAGAAACAAAATCCAGCTTATCAGGAACAGTAGTACCATTTTGTTTTGTTTAAGAGAAATGTATGATCACCTTCAAATTATCCATGATAGGAGAGATTATACTGGGTCTTATTTTGATATCTCCCAGTTACTTTTCTTCTTCTGATGACCTTAATGCTACTAACAATAAATATATTTATGATGTGATTTTTATTATAAAGATCAAAGTTTGCTTTATAAATCTCTAATCTCTATAAATATAATCTTTATAAATCTTTATAATTTATAATCTTTATAATCTTTATAAATCTCTTTATAAATCTCTAATTCTGAACCAAGGTTTTCACTTTTTAAAAAAAATTTTATTTATTTATTTGACAGACAGGATCACAAGTAGACAGAGCAGCAGGCAGAGAGAGGGTGGGGGAAGCAGGCTCCCTGCTGAGCAGAGAACCCTATGCAGGGCTCAATCTCAGTCAGGATCCTGAGACCATGACTTGAGCTGAAGGTAGAGGCTCAACCCCCTGAGCCACCAGGCACCCCTCACTTTCTATTATTAAGTCAATCTATCAAAAGCTAGAATTTTCAAAGATCCCAAACTGTGTTTTTAGTGTTCTACTGATGAATTGCAATGAAAGTCAGTTTTCAGAAACAACAGAAAATGGCCTTCACTCACACTGTCCATTTTCAAAAGGTAATTTCTGCAGCTGTCCCTCCTCATTCCAAAAGACTGTGACAGCCAATGCCCTGGTTAACCAACCTCAGGGACTTCTAGTTATTTACTGTCCCTAAAGTGAAAGCCACCTTTCAAAAGTTGTCCCTATAAATCCAAAGAAGTTTCAAAGCTTCTAAGACTCCTTTTGGTCTCCCTTGTGATTCTCCCTGTTTTTCTTTTCTTTTCTTTTCTTTTTTATTTCTGACAAATCTCTGATAGCAGTCGATAAATTAACTTTCTATGGGGAGAAAAATAAAAGAAAGAAAATCCCTTATGATGGAAACTTAGGATAATATTACTGCATCTCACTAACTGCCAAGGGGCTTTAGTCAGCAGTGAATTCCATGATCCTAAAATAATTCAATATTCTCTCTTATTGGCAATAAACCTTACATGGTTAAAATCTTGGTGCACAGAGTGAATATGAAATGAAGAAAGTGGTAAACTTATAGAATATAATGAATAATTGGGATCTTCTTATTTTCAAGGGTATTTAATAACACAAATTGAAATTCTAAAAGTATTCCCAAGCAGAGTTAAAGATCAAATTTTCTCCAATGAAAACTCAAAATTAATCGGTTTATAAGTGGTTTTCTAGAAAATTCTTTTCTTTTCTGAGCACAAAACCTTAATTTCTGGGGAAAAATACACAAGATTGTACCATACTTTACATTGACTTCCTGACTGGATTGGGTACCCTAATGGCATTTCTGCTGCCTTTAACCTGTCCCAAAAAAGAATAGAGGTGGTTGGAATAGAGAATGCAGAGATTAAATGAGGTGAATTCTTATTGGGCAGACTTGTACTTACTTGCCATGTCTTTTGGGCTTTTGTAGTTTGTATTCATGTAATATGTGAGGACAGGGAGGAGAAGTGGTGTCATGTGGTGAAAATCATCCTGGCTTGAGGTCAGGAGACCTTGATTCTAGTCTGTGACAACCTCTAACTACTGTGTGACTCTGTGCCAATGTCTGCCTGCCATTTACCTTATCTACTAAATTAGGGGTTGAAAAGCGGTTCTTTAAAAGTCTGTTCCAACCCTAAAATTCTGTGATTTTTCAATAAAATATGACTTATGTAAAAGTACAGAAATAATTCATTCAATCAAGTCATACGGCCTTAACCTAAATGATTTTTGGTTTCAAAGTTCAAAATCATGAAGAAATGGAGGGGACAGAAATGAGTTGCCAGGTAGAGCTAACAGACACCATAAGCAACAGCTCACTTTCCTGAAATGCTCATTGACAATTAGCAATTAACATCTTCTGGAAATAAGCAAATGATCAGGAAGCCTTCTGGCAAAAGAGAGTCATTAAGTTTCATTGTACCACTTAACAGATATTTTATAACATGACAAATTAGGTACCTTTTCATCCACTATAATAATATATTTCCTACAATAATTAAAGATGATTCAAGGCCTGATCCTGAAGAAACTACTTGTTCAATGAGATTGTGTGCATTTGTGCCAAAAAAAAAAAAAAAAAAAAAGCGCCCTAATCTCATATTATCTTTTGGTAGTAGTAACAGAAAACTGAATCTTCCAAAGAGAAAACAGTGACTCAATTATCTGCAAAGTATGGGCTTTGGCCTGGCAGGAGAGGCTAAGTTCAGGAAATAACACAATGTCACCTTTGGGCTATGCTCTGCCCTGTCTCTGTTAGTTTTCAGGTTCCACATGATGCAACATGGGTAACTGCCACCAATATGGGTGATGGGTGACTAGGTTCAATTTCAATGCTATCAAGTACTTCTTTTCCCCAAAAAGTCAGAGTTGAAGTCCCAAGCTTAGCTATTACTAGAAGTCAGTTACATGACAATACCTGAACCAAGCACCAGCCCAAGGATTAAATGTGAAACCACCTTAGTCTTGGGTCATAAGCCAGCACCTTCCACCACCCAACCCTGAAAACTTTTCAGGTAAGAGTGGAAGTGAGTTTCTTCAGGGAAACTAGAGTGGTGTTAGCTAGAAACCAGGTTGATCGCGGCTAAGTTACAAATTACAGGTGTCAATTTCATGCCTGAAATAACATGTGCTCTTAGGAAAGAGTCATAAAGCTGAAAATCTTCCTAGTGATACCAATCTCATCTCATTAAGGCTGAGACTTAAAGAAACCAAAGTAAAGTATAATGGTTAAGCTCATCAGCTTTGCAATCAGGCAATCCTGGTTTGGAGTTCTGATTACGTACTTAGTGAAGTACTTTGCTCAGGGTTACAGAACTAATAAATATCATTTATTAATCATTTATTAATGATTTATTTATTTATAAGTGATATTTATTAGTTCTGTAACGCTGAGCAAAGTACTTCTGAGTCTCATGTGAAAATAGAAATAGTCATTGTCCCATCTCACAGGGTCAATGGACACATAGGTGGCTCAGTTGGTTAAGCGTCTGCCTTCGGCTCAGGTCACTATCCCAGGGTCCTGGGATGGAGTCCCACGTCAGGCTCCTTGCTCAGCTGGAAGCCTGCTTCTTCCTCTATTTCTGCCTGCCTGTGCTCTCTCGCTCTCTCTCTGATAAATAAATAAATAAAATCTAAATAAATAAATAAATAAAGTTTAAATGAAATAACGGACATACAGTACCTTGCAAAGTACCCGGCCCTTAGTGTCTAATAAATAATAGTTGTTATTAATAGGGAGGAAAAAAGACTTGCCCAAAGTCACACAGCTAATTAATGGTAAAGCTAGAAATAAAATTGAATCCCTTGACTTCTAGATCAGAGCTATAAGTAAATCAAAGTGAAATTTAATAGCACACAAGTCAATAATACCTGAAACATCATAGAATAACTTCCTGAATGGCTACCTGGAACCTCACAGTTACTGTTTCACAGAGTAGCCATGTAATATCAACATCATAAGACATTCCTGAGAAGGGGTTGTGACAGGCCTGTCATATTTTGTTCTACCAACCATGACTAGGTGTGTTAGAGAAAGACATCTTTGATGTGATGGACACAAGTTGAGACCCTTGGGTATCTTACAGCTACTTGTCTCATCTGCCAACTATTTGTTGAACATTTTCCGTACATTTAGCAATGTGTGGAATATTAAAATAGAAAGCACACTTTCTGCATTCCAAGGCCTTACTCTTATTGAGAGGTGGGTCAGTGAGGTGGTAGAGACAAAAAATGTTAACGGTGCTAAGGCAGATGGGATCATTATGGGCGGGTTGATAAACACATGACAGTTGGGGACAGATTTGATTAAGGAGAAAGGAATAGGACAAGGGGACTCCAACGATGAGCTCAGTGTAAACAAAGAGGAAAGAAGAGATGAGCATGATGTGGGAGAGTGGGAAGAAGAGCTTGAGCACAGAGTAAGACGTGGGAAATTAATGCTGAGCAAGATAATCCCAGCTCTGAATTCAGGACTGAAGAGGCAGTACGGAAGCAGATGAAGGCCCAGGAGTACAAACCAGCAGACAAAGATTCCGAGTCACTTATCTATTCAAAACAGTCATCAGGGCTCCAACTCTTTGGCTTGCCCCTTCAGGTGTTACATGCTCTGGTTCCATCCTCCACTTAGCTCTTCCTCCTCTTCTGAATATATCCCATGCTTTTACCCAAACAGACTGCCCACTCTGCAAAACCTGCTCATCACACCCCTGTCTGTACTCATTTTCACATGCTATTTCTTATACTTAGAGTGGCTTTCTGCTCTCATCTCTGCCTGGTGTAATTCTACCCACTGTAATGTCGAAGTCATAACCTTATTCATAAATAATCATTCCTTAAAGTTGATGATAGAAAGAAGAATTTACTAAGTGCCTTCCTGTCCACCGTCTCTTTTAATAGCACTCTTCCTGGAGCCCATAATATTTCAAATTAGTTGTGATCTCTCCCTCCTCAGAATCCCATGCAGAAATAGTAGCAAAAATAACAATAATGATGGTAGTGATGATAATACCACTGTTTAGTAAGTATTAAGCACCTTACATGCATTCTCTAATGTAATATTTATAAAAACTCCATGAACAATTTTGTCATTCCCATATCATAGATAAGAAAAGTGAGGCTCAGGGAAGGTATGTAAATTTCCTAAGTTCACACAGCTAAAAAATGGCAAAGCCAAGGCTGAAATACCTAGGTTTTTAGCTCATTGTGGTACCAGAGGAGACTATTCTTCTCTAATGGCATTGATCATGAACTGCTTTTGATATTTATCTATGTATACGGTTTCACTTCTTCATAAGGTTTAATAGTCCTTAGGGCAATGAAACATGCATTTATCTATATTAATAACTATAATCTGTTATCTGTAAAATAATATTTGTTTAGTAACTTTGTAACTCAGAAAGCACTCTAATATACTAGTATGGAAGTCCTACCACAATCTTATGACACAAGATTCATTTCCAACTTGCACATGAGACAATGAAGTTCAGATGATTTAAATGGCATCATCAAGGGCTTACTGCTAGTAAATTGCACACTCAACCAAAATCTGGTGGCAATTGTCGGAGTTGTTATATAACTACTTAGTCCTCTCATCCTCCCCTGAGATAGCTTGGAGCCATGTGTTCTATACTATCTGCAAGAGGTGCCCAGTGGGAATAAGCTCTAGTTTATACATACATACTTGATCACATATCCTTTGTTGGCGCCTTCCTGGTCTTACTTTCTCACACCTGGACTGGTATTTCCTGGGATTACCTCCCAAATAAACTTACTTTCTCAGGGTTGGCTTCTCAGGAAACCAAAATTGAGACATTCTTCCTGAAGCACTGTTGCTCCCAATGGGTTAGAGGGGTGAGGTTAGGAAGGTAAAATAATTGGGAATTTTAGGCTATGTGATTTCCATTTTTCATTTCTTTAAACAAAGGAGAGAGGGAGTTGTTATAAAGAGTCAGTCATTTAATAGCCTGCAGCTTGTTAAATTCATTGTAAGTCAAAACTTCTGCTTAAAGGGGCCCTGATATTAAATTGACAGTTGCCTTGGAATCTAAAATAAAATTGGTTAAAACAGAGTAGAGAAAGGTTTTCTGCATTTCTCTGGTTATTTCCATTACAGACAGAAATATTCTGACACTTGCTCCTTTGCTCTGATTACAGCTTAAGGTAATTTCTGAGAGTCTTAGATTGAACTGGAACCCCCATATATACCAAGTAGCACAGCTCATTCTCAAAGTCTCAAAGCCTAGCATGAAATCAAGGATCTTCATGTGCTCAAGGAATATTAAAAGAAAAATAAACCAACAAATATGAAAACAAGTTAATTTAATGAAGGCGTGCCCAGGGAATGGTCTTGCGTAAATACATGCACACCAACACACAAAACCGACAGAATAATTAATGTTATTTTGAGTTCACAGGGCATTTTTGGTCCAGGGGATTATCTGATCCAGTGGTGCCTTTGTTATTCTTATGAAATCTCTGGCCCTCACCCCAGAGGGGAAAAATGAAACAGAAACTTAAAGTGGCATAGATGGGCTGATGCCCGAACAGCTAGTTTATGAAGAATACTTCAGATTTGGGGAAAGCATATTCTTCTAAATCTTAGCTTAATGTTTTATCATTGAATGAGGGAATATGTTTATATCCAAAAGGATGCTACATAGGTATAAATATTTTTATTTGATAGGACTTTTAAAATCATCTGTCCAGGTAGAGTCCTGTGCTAAACTGGAAGTGGAAAGCTTCTTAGAAGCTCTGGTTAAGATGTCAAAGATGATAATATCTACTCAGTGATAGAAAGGCTTGGCACAGAGCTGAGAAGTGGTTTCAATTGGCCCAATGGCTAAACAAGGGAGAGAACTCAGGGTAAAACCTCTGTATGTTCAAAATCCTCAGGGGTAGCTTGGCACAGGAGGACAAGGAAGTTTGGACCCTGTGACTATGTATTAAAACTCTGAATGTTATCTGGATTCTCAGAGCATCTTTGTTTAGAGGAGAATCTTGACACATAATGGTTTCATTTATTCTCAGGATATCCTTAACGGGTAAACTATGAAAAGACACTGCTTTCTCCTCCAAGGAGGAAACAGAGGAGGGCAAGAAAACTGTCATGGTCCCAAGTTGGTTTACGAGTTGAAGGTGGGCAGAGTTGTGAAGATCTTTTTTCCCACTGATACTCCATGTCACCCAAACCAAAATTCTTAATTCTGGAAAAACAAAATTAGGAAATTAGGAACTCAAATATCTGGAAAAGTGGATGTCTGAGAAAACGGTTAAAAAAAAAAAAAATTCTCATTGCATCCTTGTAAGAGATAAATAAAGAAAGCTAGAGCAAATTTCACTCCCTCCAAGGAAGAGTTGGATGGGTCCCGTCAATGTTCTGCTGTACTAAGATGGGCTCTGTTAATGATGCCAGCATGGGCACAGCAAAGGCTATGTTCTGAAAAGTGTTGAAGGCATACTCTTATGTACATCTGGTAATTAATCTCACCCAGTTATCCTAATCTGAATCGGTTAAATAAAGGTGGCCTGAAGCTTTTTTTTTTTTCAGATCTCAGGCAACATACTCTTTGTCTTCCTTCATACCTAGAGAGACCTGGGAGGCTGGAGTCAAAACTTCAAAAAAAAAGGCCTACAAAATTACAAATAAAAGCTACTCTCATTAAGAGAAAGCCCCAGGGACGCCTGGGTGGCTCAGTTGGTTAAGCAGCTGCCTTCGGCTCAGGTCATGATCCCAGCGTCCTGGGATCGAGTCCCACATCGGGCTCCTTGTTCCACGGGGAGCCTGCTTCTCCCTCTGACTCTGCCTTCCACTCTGTCTGCCTTGTGCTCGCTTTCGCTCGCGCTCTATCTCTGACAAATAAATAAATAAAATCTTTAAAAAAAAAAAAAAAAAAAAAAAAAAAAGAGAGAGAAAGCCCCCATAGAGCTCAAACACTTGACTCAATACCACAGTGGTTTCTCAGTCTGATCCTTTATTAAACTTATGTTTATCGCTTGAAGTAGGCTGGTTAGGTTATATTACTTCCATTTTAAAGATGATAAGGCTTTGGTTCATAGTAATGAAAAGGTACCAAGTAATTCTTCCAGTTTAATAGCATGTAACTATGTGGAAAATAGCATTTACTATGGTGGAAAAAAGGTACTGTTTATTTGGTTTTGATTATATCTCAACCAGAAAAGTCAATGGAATGGCCTAGATGTTTGATATTGACATTTCTGTTCTTCTCATAGATGGTGATGTTCTTTCAATTACTGATTTCTCCATTTATTTTCAAAGGTAGACTTGTAATTGTAATGGTAATTGCCAAAGTAATTCCTCTATTATTACACTGCCCTTTGGGTGCCCTTTTCTTCAGCTAAAGGTTATTGCACCCACTAATCAGAAATATGGAAAATGCCCTCAAAGGTCATTTCTGAGGCCTTGTCTTAAAGAGAAATCGCTTTCAAGCTAGTCCTGGCCTTTTTCTATTTTCTGGGGCGGGGGGAGCGTTTCATGGACATTGTTCTGATTTGCAAGAAGTTACCAATATTAACTAGAAGATTTTTGGTGGGGGGATAAGCAGGGTTTAAGCCTAGAGTCAGGAGACCTGGGTTCTAGTTATCTCTGTCATTAGTTGGGTATACACTCTTGGATAAAGTATTTAATTGTTCCAGGAACAAAATTTCCCATTTGCAAATATGGGAATTGGAATGAACGATCTCTGAGGTACATTCCAGCCCTAGATCTCTTATAATTCCATGACAAATATATTGAGTTATTAAAAAAATACATTATAATGGTTTCTAATGAAATGTTGGTATTCTATAAAGCAAAAATAAAGAATTACTATCAGTTTTGTAGAATAAAGTCTGTTTTTATGCTACAGAAACTGAGGATAGGAAGAAGGGAAAGGTTGGGGTTGACTACTTGATAGGGACTTCATTCACCTTTGAGATCTTTGACTAAAAGGCAATCATCTAGGACCAAGCATAATTAATCTCTGGCATAAATCATGGGGTACATTGGAAAATGATACCCAATTCTCAAAACAGCAAGATTTCTAGTCCTTTCTTAAAGCTAGATATCACATTTTTTTCCTCAGAACCAGAAGGAAATTAGAAGGTGGTAGTCCCAAAAAATAGGAGTTTCCAAAACCAATAAACCCAAGTCAGATACCTATGAAGACTTACACTACAGAACAAAATATATTAAAGAAGCCATCCAGCAAAGAGGAAATGAAGCGAAACAGTGATTGCTGACTTAGAAAATTTATACTTCTACTTGTGTAAACGGGAAACATTTAACCCCTTAGGGTTACCCTTAGGGGTCCTTCTACCTCTAGAATCCTATGAATCTATGGCTTTATGATGTTTCTAGGTTACCTAATAGATGATAGGAATAGAATTATTTGAAAGCAATGTCAATCTAACAATAATTCTTCTGTTCATTCAGACACAGTCCCTTTGCTGAGGATTTCTTTGCTGGCCATATAACACTTGAATAACAAAACAATAGACTCAGCTCAAATAATTAATGTCTTAAATTTTCAGGTCATTTTTATAAAATTAAAGCTATATGGAAGAGTTACCAGCCTAAGTTCAATTTATCATATTTACCAATTCCAATGATCCATTTTACAAACTATTAATATTCATTGCTTTTAAAATCTGTTTGTTTGGATAGTATTTTCCTTAATTAGTTAGAAATGCAGAATTACATCTCAGAGTACATTGTGATAATTTGCCTTTCCAAAATCAACTAGGCAATTGTCCTTCAGACAGTAATCAGCATGAACTCTGACCCAGCTTTTATTTACTTGGCCCTAACGAAGTAAAAAGTTCCATCTTTTTAGCTTTCCTTGGTGTTTCTTTGGTTTGCTAATATCTTTTTAAGTGGGCTTTTAAGAATGTTTTTCAGCAGTGTTTTACATGGTTAAATGCAAAAGATATGTATGAATTTGCATTTGCCAAGTTACGAGGCTAAGATAAAATTGGGTGCTTGAGAAAGCTTATTGTAAATGGTAACGTACTTCACCAATGGTAATTATAGTAGTAATAAACATCTGGGGCAATGTAGGGTAGTAGTTAATAGCATAGGCTTGAAGGCAGAGCAATCAGGATTTGAGTCTTGCCTTACTTTCTACCAACTCTATGACTATGGCAAGTTTCCTCACCTCTGAATGCCTCTTTGATCTATAAAATGCAAATAATACCAATACCTACTTCCCAGGGTCATCCTAAGTACGGACAGTATTTGTAAACATCTTACATAATGCCTGCTCAATAGATGTTAATTATTATTATAAATCTTATTACCTCAATAAATATTTTTAATAGAAAGAAATGTACTGATTAATGAATCAATAGATTATTGTAAAGAGTAAATGAGAAAATGTATGCAACAGACTTAGCACAAAGCTGAGACAATGTTTTATTTCATTGCCTTTAAGATATCATCCATTATAAGGTGCATAATTATTGCATGTGCCTCCAAGAAAAAAAAATTCTGCAAATTAATTGTAAGACACCATCAACCATGGGACATATCTATATTGCAGAGAGATAAAATTCTGGGGAAAAAAATGTGCCTTAGAATTGATGGGATATAATAGTTTCAAATGAATAGTACAATGATAAAAGATGAGGTAGAAGAGGAAAAAGAAGAATAGAAAATTCTCATTAATTTCTGTGACCTCCGATCTATCTGAATTTTTCATTCACTTATATACCCCAAATTATAATTCTTGTTAGTGAGGAAGAAAATAAAGAACTTGCCAGAGAGAGCCAATAAAGGATCATAAAATCTGATCATGGCTAATTAACCATGTATGTCCCATAATATTCATAGAGTCCTTGCAGGGAATGAAAATTCTTAGTCACTTGTCTCCCTTCCCATCCACTGCAGGTATCTCTTCTATAGCATCTCTGAAATGCACAGAAGATATTTATATTGCATTTCATTCCGAGCCCCTTTCAAGGGGTCTTAGAGTTGCTGCAGTAGAAATGCAAATTCCCTTGCACAGGCTGACACTGGGGTAGGTGGGTAAAGAGTGGCAGCATGTGGGGGTGTACTGATCATTACTGCCAACCTTGATGGGAAGGTGCGTGACACTTACTAGTTCTAAATGGCAAAGGGGGAAAGCAGCTTTTGAAGTATAATTTAAGCAAGATCTAGAAAATAAATGACAGAGAAGAGGGAGAAGAGCTCTCATTATTTTAGAAAACTTTCCAGCAGCTGCAGTAGGTGGAGGGGAAAAAGGAAGAAGACAGTTGGGAAAATGCGGGAATGCATTCAAGCAATGGAACTGAGAGAAAACAATATAGTTGCTATTTATGGGAAAACTCAGCAATTATTAGAGAATAAAAAAAATTTTAATCATAATGTTTTAATCATAATGGTCAATCCGCCAGTCCTTTTAAAATCTAAACTAACTTTAGAAGAGAAAAAACATTAGAAACAGTCTAACACGGTAGTTCTTGATCTTGGTTGTATCATAGGATCATCTAGAAAGCTTTGTAAGCATACCCAGGCTTAAGCCTTACTCCCTAAAGCTCATGATTTCATTAGCCTCGGATGGAGCCCAGGCAATTGGTGGTTTTTTTTTTTTTTTTTAACTTTCCCTGATGATTCTAATACTGAGCTGAGAATAGCTCATCAAATTCAACCTCTTCATTTCACAGATGAAAAAAATGAAGGCCCAGAGAGGTACTGTGACCCACCCATAAATATACGGCCAAAACCTCAAAACAGAACGATGATTCTGTGATAGATCCAGTCATTGATTTAAATTCTTCATTTCTCTGTACTTACACTACACATCCACACTCTTGCTATGGCCTTGTAGCAGCAAAGAGGCGTGTAATGCCTCTACCCTTGGACTTTGGACTTGGCCATGTCCCCTGTTTAACCCAGCAGGACATTCGCAGACCTGAGACAATCAATGGCTTGAAATGCACTTGAATGTTTGGGTTTGTCCTCTTGTTCTCATGTCTTTTGCCAGGAGAAGAGCAAACCCCAGTAATTAGTAACTAGTTCCTGATCTAAGGAAAATGAGAAACTCATGGAGCAGATGTGAATGCAGTTGACTCAGACATGCATAAGTAAAAATAAATGCTAATTATTGTGAGCCACTGACTCTGGGGTGTTTTGTCATGCAGCATTATTATAGCAATAGCTGCCTGAGACACTCAAACCCAAGTTTTCTAGTGTGTGGTTCATCACTGGACCTCTAATGGCTTTTTCCCATATAGAGGATATGGGGTACAATCTAATGATGATCTGCCAGTGTTTCATAGAAGACAATTACATCCCTTACATGTATAACTTATCAAACCCAGACCCCAAAATGCCAAAGATTCTTTGTGATTAGCTATTCAAAGACAGAATTCCCCTCCACTGAGACCAATTCTTACTCACTTCTCTATTTCATTCATTCCTGAATAATTACAACTAACCATTTTTTACCTCTTACTGTATAAAAGATTTATTTGATCATAAGAAAAGAAAACCCCATTTTACAGATAAGGAAATTAACTCTCTGTGAGATAAATAATGCATCAAATCATACAGCCAGAATGGGAACAATAGAAGCTATCCCTTAACTACTATGCTATACTGTTCCTCCATCTTGACTTCATTTTTGTGACCAATGCACCTAACCCATATTAGCTAATTTGGCAGAAGTGCACAGAACTTATTCAAAGAAAATTTCTTTTTTCAGATATTATCTCTATATCTTTACTATTTTACTCACTCTTCACCTTGTCTAACATTTAACTACAGAGCATCTATAAAGTTTAAAAACATTAATTATTTTATATTAATGATTCTGCACCCCATTCCACTGTGTGGGTTTTCCCCCAAGCCAAACAACTCTCTAATACCAGCTGGGTATCCTACAGTTGAACTCAATTCTAACTATCCATCTGAAGATTGTGTCAGATCCCACAGGTTAAGGGCTCAGTCCTATAAGATTGTACCCACCCCAGACACTTCAGATGTAAACCCAGGTTGCCAGCTGTGCTTCTGACCAACTGGCTATAGACTGGGGGTTCCAACAATCCCCTCCTTGTGTTGATTAATTTGTCAGAGTGGCTCACAGAACTCAGAACAACATTTTACTTAATAGACTACCAATTTATCATAAAGGATTTAACTCAGCAGCAGGTATATGAGAGAGACATATAGGATAACATAAAGGAAAAGGGCAAGAAGATTCCCTGCCCTCTCCAGACATACCACTCTCCCTAAAAAACCATGTATTCACAAACTGGGAAGCTCTCTGAACCAAACCCTTTTGGGTTTTTATGGAAGCTTAATTACATAGACATTATTGATCACACCATTGGCCATTGGTGATTGAACTTTAGTTCCTTTAGCCCCTCTTCCCTCCCCAGAGGTCAGAATGTGGGGAAGGTAAAGTGGTAGGGGTGGGACTGAAAGTTCTACCCCTCTAACCACCTGGTTGGTTTCTTTGACAACTAGCCTCCATTCTAAGGTTGAGGGCTTTATAAAAGTTACCTTATTAACATAACAGAAGATACCTTTGTAGCTGCTGTCCTCACTTAGGAAGTTGGAGAGTTTCAGGTCTCTGTACCAGAAATGGGGATGGAGAGGAAATAAATATTTCTTATTATAAAGCACAACGTCATATATATATATATATATATATGTATGTGTGTGTGTATACATATATATATATATGTATATATATATGTGTGTGTGTGTGTGTGTGTATACATATATACATATATATATGGCAATCATATAAAAAGATTGCCTTTCCAGAAGCTGAAAGTGCTAGCCACTTCTTTCTTCTCTTCCTACTAGGGCATGTGGATGTGACCTTGACTCTGCCAATCAGATGCTGGTGCTAACAGAGGTCTGTCCCTTTATATAAGGAAAGTGAAAGCTCTCCCGCAGAAGGCCCCAACTTAGTACACTTCTATTCTTTTCCAGGGACCACTGCTGAGGCATATAGCCGTCCCCATAGAGCCATTTCCCCAAAGAAAGCTGGGGAAGTGAAGATTAAGCTTTTCATCCTGTGTGGTGGGATCCAGCAAGAGAGAAGAGGGTTGGAAATGGCTTTTGTATAACCCTTTCACAGGAAGGCATTACTATTTCCAATACACACATAAGGAAATAGAGGCTCCGAGAAGACAGATGATGTGCCTAGGGTGACACAGCTAATGAGTAGAAGAAAGAGGATTTGAACCCAATGTATGTCAGCCTTAAAAGTCCACATTCTCTCCACTATGTCATTATGGTGGTTTGAAAAACATGTTCACAATTCTTTGTTAGTTTTCATTCCCAAAAAAGTAGAACTCAATTCCCTTCCCCTTGAGTGCAGGCTGGATTTGGTGACTAGTTTCTAACAGATAATGTAAAAAGGAAGTTAGAGTGCCAGATTTAAAAAATAAAAACAGAATGCATATTAATGAAAAGTGCAGGAATGGTCATCTTAAACTTCAAAAACATGGATATCTTCTTAAATTCCCTCATAAATTAAGGTAAAGAATAAGGACAAATCATTCTGAAAGAAACTAAATGAATGGCCCATATATTCAAGTGAAAGTCAAATATGCTTTCATAAATATTTAATAACTTTCATATAATCTTGCTAAGAAATAAAAATGTATTTGTCAAATATGTATAGTTTTTATCATGTCAAAATCTGAATTACTGTAAAATTTTTGTGTATTACTAAAACTGTAATTCTGAATTACATTATAAAAGTGATTCTTTCTGAAATTGTTTTTATGTTTCCTATAAGGAAAACTGGAATACACATACACACACAAGCATGAACTATTCTATTTAAATTTTTAGTAGCTTTTTTTCTTTTTGTGGGCCTACAAATGGTAATTTCTGCTGGCTTTTACTCCACTGAACTTTGAAATCTTTCTCAATATTCGGTAAATAAGAAAACTACCCTGGAACATTAGAAGAAACCCAACAAGATGGTTGGTTTCATTAAGTACTTTATTAGACTTTGAAAAGTTACCAAAGACATGGAAAGAATTCATTGACTTTCAAAAGCATCTCTTCTTTCTCAAGAAGAAAACATTGGAAAAACAAATATTCCTTATTCAATGACTCTTCAGTTTGGGGTCTGGGAAGTTTAGAGACCATGTGCAATCAAATTTAGTGCCATGGCACACCTGGGTGGCTCAACTGGTTAAGTATCAGACTCTTGATCTTGGCTTAGGTCAAGATCTCAGTGTCTTGAGTTGGAGCCCCACCTCTGGCTCCCCACTCAGCTCAGAGTCTGCTTGAGATTCTCTCCCTCCCCTTGCCACCTCCCCACAGTGTGTGCACTTTCTATCTTTCTCTCTCTAAATTAAATAAACAAAGTCTTAAAAAAAAAAAAAAATCTGGTGCCTGGTTTTCTCCTGGCCCACTCTTTTTGAAGTTTATGGCCTATATGGATAATGAGACATGATCCTAAGAAAAAAATCCTTTCAGGAGCCAAAAAAAAAAAAAAAAAAAAAAAACAAAACAAAAAACAAAAACCAAAAAAAAAAAAACCTAACCAAATTAATATCCAGAGAAAAACCTTTCCTTTTTCCCATTTCGTGACAAGTGAGAAGTACTGAGAACTTTGGGGTGACTGCCCTTCTAACTTCCCCTTCCTCCAATAAAGCAGCATTACCATGAGAATGTTAAATTCAGAGTTTGGATTCAGGCCCAGGCCCAGCCTGCTAGCAGCAGTGAAACAAACTGGTAGGTGGCAGCAGCAGAAAGAATTCCTCAGATTGATGGTTACTGACTTAAAATCTGCATAGGAAAAGAGCTAGAGTTTGACATACCAAGTGAAGCAAGGGGGAGGGAAAAAAAAATGGAAATAGGACCAAGATTCCTGGAATTTGACTCTAAAGAGTTCTTTGAAGCAATGAGTAATGCTTTTTGCTTATTACCTCACTGACAGAATGGGCAAAGATATATTTGACTGTACATTTTTTCAAGGGGAGTGCAGAAATACACACAGTTAAGAAGCAGTAAATCTGATTCAATATGTTTTCTGATGTGGGAAACAGAGGCAGAAGAAAAATCATTAACTTTCCTTACTACCTACAGCCCATTGACAAGTCCTTGAAACAGGTAAAGTGACATTCCTCTAGGAACTCAACTACCTAAATGTTGACACTTGGCTAAGGGCAAAAGGCAATCCTAGCCTGAGTTCCCACACCCCCAAGATCCTATAAGCCTACTTTAACATATAAAAATTCTTTTGGAAACTTCCTTTATCTTTAAACTTCCCAGGATACATGTTGGCAATCATTCTCCAAGAATATGGCCCACCAATATATATCTAGAGGGTTTCATGATTAAGATTTTATTAGACAGTAATAAATGACCTTTTCCTAACAATACCTAACCCCCTCAAGGTCCTGGAAACCTTGCTTCCAAAATTTCTTAGAGACTTATGCTATCCCTAACCTTTAATAAAATAAAATAATAAAGTCACCTTTTTGCACCAAAGACATTTCAAGAATTCTTCCTTGGCTGTCGGTTTCCAACCCTAAAGTCTTTCCTACATCATTTTCTAAAATAAAGGTACTGTGAACTAGGGGGGAAAATTAGGGATGCCAAGTTAAAACTGAATTTGAGATAATCAATTTTTTAGTATAAATATATGACAAATGTTATATGGGATATTACTTATACTAAAACTTTTTATTTGTTATTTATCTGAAATTCAAATTTGAATTTGAATTAATTTGAATTGTACTGTAGCTGGCAACCCCAATGGAAGTAGCAGTGTGTAGTGTGAGGCACTCGATCATAAAATGCATTGTTACTTTTCATCTCTCTTTTGTATCAGTCTCTCCAGGCGTGGCCAGTTGCCATTTTGTGAAGACCCTCAAACAACCCTAGTGATGGGCCTATAAGGTGAAACCCTGGAGCCTCTAAAAAACAAGCAGCAATGAACTAAGGTTTCCTGCCAACAGCCATGTTCAAGCCTTTAGATGACTGTAACCATAACTGATATCTTGACTATGAAGTCATGAGATGCTGAGCCAGAGTCACCCAGCTAAGTGGAATTCCTGACCCAGTGATACTGTAGATGATAAACATTTGTTGTTTTAAGCTGCTATATTTGTACTAATTTGTTATGTATCAAAGAGAACTAATACAGCCATTATCACTTAAGCAGATGTACTCCTATTCAGACTTCTAGACAGTCTTTTTGGAACTTAGTGAATCCTTTTGTTTAAAGGAAAAGTTTTGGCTCCTTCCACAGTTTGGCTATTGTGAACTGGGTGTTAAATGCAACTAAGGAATCCCTGAACACCAGTCAAAAACTAACGAGGTACTATACAGTTGCTAACTGAACATAATAAAAAACTAATAAAATACAATTAAATAAATAAAAGAAAATGTTCTTGTCTTTTGTTTGGAAGTATCCTATTTCTATTGAAATATCTTTAATAGCACTTGCCTGTCAAAAGCAGATCAAATATAGCCCTAAGATCTTTAAGAAAAATTAAATCAATAATGTTTTTAGATACAATTTTAAGCAAAACCAACCAACCAACCAAACAAACAAACAAACAAAAAACTAAGTACATTGCCATATAAAGATTTGTAATGCGCCTTACAGATTGCAAAATTCACATTGATCATACTATTCGATCAGTGAAATGAAGTAGGATTGTGACCTTACTTTTATAGATTAAAAAAAAAAAAAACAAAACACAAACAAAAACAAAACAAAACACACACAAAAAAACAAGGCTTTAAAAGCTTCAATGATATGCCCAAGGTCACACAGCTAGGATTCCAGCACAGATCATTTACCATCCAGTTCCTTCTAAGGTACCACCTCTCAAATTTGAACAGTCTCTGACACTGGTCATTGATCTTAAATGGTGTTCTGTTGCAGGTTGTTTTCAATATCAAAGGTGTTAAAACAAAGGGTGGAAAAATGGTCATCAATCACATGAAGTCAAATTACAAAAGTAAGCTTCTCTTGACCTCTGAAAAATGAATTTTAGTTTTCCTCATTAATTCAACACCATGGTTGACAATGCCATTGGTGGTCAAGAATTGACTCAGTCATTCAGCAAGTCCTGTCACACTATTTGACTTGATATCTCCCATCCTGAAAAACTATCCTGGATAATAACAACGAATGGACAGATTACTGGGATAAATCTGCCATAGACAGGAAATATAGGACCAAAAAAAGGCAAGGTAAAAAGTAGAATTCTTATATTTCCACTCTTGGGAATCTCATCTATGACTCCTCATCTCCCTGCCCAGGAGCACTGGGTATTGCCAATAGCTAAATTGTTTTAGTTGGTTATATAATTCATCACCAGTTGTTTAACTGCACTACTCAATCCCCATATAGAATCCTATTTTCAAAACTGATTCCAAGAAAAGCTTTGTTTCTTCTATAAAAGTGGTAGGGGAGCTACTTATAAGAAGAGAGGCAAAGCTATGAAGGTTGGTTAGTAAAAACATAAAGAATAAATAAATTCAGGTTATAGTCATGATGACAGAGGAAAATAACATAGTAAGGGAAACCAGGAGAAACTTTGGAAAGCTTTGCATTCTTCTTACTCAAAGAGTAAGCCAGGGCTACCTGCCCTGGCACTAAAATGAGAAAGTCTCCATACAGATCAACTGTCTTAGTTCAGGCTGCCAAAACAACATACCTTAGACTGCATAGCTTGTAAACAAGAAATTTCTTTTTCATGGTTCTGGAGGCTCAAAGTCCAAGATTAGGGTGCCTACATCATTGGGTTCTGGTCAGGGTCCTCTTCCACATTGCTGACTGCCAATTTCTTGTTATATCCTTATGTATTGGAGACCAGAAAGAGCAAGCAAGTTCTCTCATGACTCTTATAAGGGTACTAATCCCATTCATGAGGGCTCTAGCCTCATGACCTCATCTAATCCTAATGACTTCCCCAAAGCCCTACCTCCTAATATCAGCATATGGGGCAGGGGGTAGGGTCTCAACATTGTATTTTGGGGGAACATAAACATTCAGTCCATAATATGAAGCAAATAGTAATGATAAGTGGAACCACAAGTTATCTATTATCCTCATCTTGAGAAAAGGTCTAAGGAGGACTTTGGGAAATAAAACAGAAGAATTAAGCTATGAACAAAAAGGTAACTTGAACATATACCATCAAGAGGATCTCTAGATTCTATAGGCCTATTGTTTCTCTTCCTGGTGCTAGTTAAGTCCTTGTAGCAAAAACAAAACAAAACAACAACAACAAAAAACCATAATTGCTTATTCAAATTCTCTCACCTGTTCTACTTGACAACGTGACTGCTTGAAACAGTCTCGGGAGCCCAGGACTCACTCTTTTGGCACCCTGAATGAGTTGGATGAAATGGAACAACAGCTCACCCTAGTCTTTCCATATCCCAGGAGTGGAAATTGTCTTTACCCCAAACACAGGGTAGAGAGTCAACACAAACTAACTCCTTTCTAACAAGGAGAGTGTATCAAACGGTCTTGAAGCCTCAAAGTTTCTGCCAGTTATTCTGCTATTGTCTGAGAAAACTATTACTGGTAGATGTTTACCCAGAGGTTGGCATACTGTCTTAATTTTTCCAGGCCAAATTAGCCACAACCGGTAGAAATGGAGTTCTATGTGGTAGGAAGTGATCTCTGGGGTGACTTGGCTTGAGAATTCGCCTGATAGGAATTATCTGTATTGCTAATGACCAACTATTCCAATCAGTTTTCTTCTTCTAGGGAAATGGAATGCATAATATATAGAGAAGTGGCAATCCACTTAGTAAGTAAGTGGAAATAAACAAGGATAGAAAAAATACGAGTTATCAAGGCAACTCACTTTAAGTTTGTTCTTAGCAGTTTTAAAAACTGCTATGCTGGATGGTTGGGTTATGGACATTGGGGAGGATGTGTGCTATTGTGAGTGCTGTGAAGTGTGTAAACCTGGTGATTCACAGACCTGTACCCCTAATAATACATTATATGTTAATTAAAAAATTAAAAATCAAATTAAAAAACTGCTATGCTATTATAAACATTTGAGTTGTGAGTGAGGCATGACTATACAGTTACTGAGAGGGTTTCTACCCTTTCCTTACCTTCTGGAATATGCTAATAGTAAAATCTCTATCATCTAAGATGAGAAAAAAAATATATCTTTCTTTTTTTGCCACCTGAGGAAACTGGTTAAAAAAGAGAACTTTATAACTTTCAGTGTTTTTTATTTTTGTCCTATGACCAGGAAGCTCTTAGCCAAATCTTAGTATTTGACAGTTATGATAACTTTAATGGTTGAAAATTTTGTTCTTCAGTCCTTAATCCTTATTTTTATGTTCTACATATAAGTTTCAATAGGTGCCTGAAACTAGTTGCTCAGTCTTTGAAGAGTCAGGCAGCCAAGAAACAAATACATCCAGCTGAGCAGAGTCTCCTAAAATCTGCCTTCTCAAATGTTTTTATGGTGGCCTTAAAATGTCAGGGTTCGTGGGTTTTAGCAATTTCTAATTTATTGTACGAAGAAAGAAATTGAAGTAAAAGTACCAAACAGCTGTCCAAAGTTCAGACACAATCCTACATGAACAATTCTGACCCCAGACACAGATGGAGGACTGAAAAATCCATCAGACTTTGTGTTTGCTTTTCAAAAGCTGAAGAGAGATGCTACTCC
The DNA here is from genome assembly GCF_022355385.1 of Mustela nigripes. Lineage (NCBI taxonomy): Eukaryota > Metazoa > Chordata > Mammalia > Carnivora > Mustelidae > Mustela > Mustela nigripes. The sequence goes on from NC_081558.1 coordinate 45,909,120, forward strand.
CTCTTAAGTAAGAGAAATAGACATCAATAGGGAAATCTTAGCTAAAAACACCCCAAGTTCCAATATTTCATAAATTTTATCTCCAGATTTTCAAAAGGTAGATGAAATGAAATTGGCGGGAGAAGCCCCCTACTCTTTCTAATTCAATAGATAGCATTAAACTCATTATTCTATACCATTCTTTTTCTATCACCTAATCAAATTAAGAAATATTTAGAAAAACAAAACTAGCAGCAAACTGATTGGCAGATAGCATTATACAGCATCCTCTCAACCAGCACTTCAAACTGCTTTATTACCTTCCTCTCTCTCCACATCAGTCCCAAACTGCACTCATTCAATAAAATATTCCTTCATTGAGCACTGTTTGTGTCCCATGCATCACACTAGGTACAATGAATCCAATATTGAGCAAAGCATGTATGATGCTTGCCTTCTTGAAATTTACATTCATCCATTGGTTCTCAACTAGGAAAAATATTTGCCCCTATAGGGCCTATGGAAATGAATGGTGGCATCTTGGGTTGTTCAATGACTGGGATAATCCACTGCCATTTACTGAGCAACATATGGAATAATTTAACACATGAAGAATTGTCCTGATCAAAATGCCAAAAGATCTCTGAGAAATCAACAATTATGATAGAATGTGTTAAGTGCTATTATAAGAGAAGTGCTAAACACCTTTGAGAATACACATCAGGAGCACCAATAGAGTTTAGAGCCAAACAATTAAGCTAAAAGTAGACCAATGGAAGGGGTTAGCTAGGTGGTAGTGGGAAAAGGGAACTGAGCTTCAGATAATTTGCTAAGATTACTGAGTGGGTAACTAAGTATATAAATAAAAGATGAATGGTTCTTGTTTATTGCCCATTTTTAGTCACTAATTGTTGGGTTAAGGCCCAAAACTCTGTAATGTTGTTTAATCAAAAACACAGTCATTGGGTAAATTTATAAAATTTACATTATGTATTGCTTCAAGAAAGACACTAAAATTTCTAAGAAGTTGAAGGTTTTTACTGTTTCTGAGGACTAGACTTGAAGCTTCTCTAGTTCTCCATCCCTTTCTCTTTGTTGTGTCTTTGCACTTTATTCAATTCCACATATCATTTATAAGAGAGCAGGAAGAGCTTTATCACTCTCCAGTGTTCTGAGCCTCCTCACCAATAATCAACCCAGAAGGGGTGATAGGCTAAATCTGAGCAAAATTATACCACATATTTATTACTGCACATCCCCAAGTACTTCCAAATTCTCAAATCTTTCTATTTGATAGAGGGTCTATTGATAGAGCCCATTTGACAGGCTGAAAACAATCTATCCAACAGAACCATTACCTTGCTTTACCCAAGACTTGTCAAATGTCCCTAGAGAGCTGCTCTCAGATATCACTGTAGGCAAGAATGGGTGTCCCTCAAGGGTAGAACCAGACACAGAGCCCAGCAATGTCCAAAATGTGTGGGGTACATATTTGAGTCAGTTTAAACTAAAAACAAAAAGGAAAAGAAAAAGAAAGAAAAGAAAATGCAGGTATACACTACTTTGCAATCCATCTTCAGATAATTTAAGGGAAAGTCAAAGGAGAGAAGAAAGAGGGAAATGAGTTACATGCTTGTGGATGTTGCCAATATTTTATCTGATACAAAGCATCTGAAACATCCAAAGTCAAAGAATGTCAAAACTGGAAGAATGTTAGAGGCCAGTACAATTCAGTTTACAGATGGAAGAGTAAGAACAAGAGTGAGGAAAGGACTAGTCCATGCCACCATCCTGGTGCTGGGTAAGCCAAGACCAAAAGCATGGTACACAATGGTTAAAACCATGAGACACAGAGTCAGGAGATCTAGACTGATGTTCCAACTCAGCCACTTATTTCATCCCACTTAGCTCCGACTTCCTCCTAGGTAATTATAAGGATTCTAAAAATGGCTATATTGTAAGGTGAGTGTAAACATTAAATAAGACATGCACATAGAGTACTTAGCACAATGCTTGGCACATAATAAGTTCCCAATAACTATTAGCTATTGGAATGATTATCCATAGTAGAGAGCTGCCCTAAAACACATATCCTCATCATGTTGCTGAGGAGTTAGCCATACTACCTGGGGAAATTCTTCTGTCATTCAGTTTAGCTCCACGACTGAAATAGGTCCTGAAAGCCTGAGGTAGCAATGGGGAATAGGTTCTGGCTACATTTCCAAATTCCTCCACATATAGCCACAAACCCTAAACCAAAGACTTCATCCTATTAGATTCATCTCAGCATTCCGTAGAGATGTTAAAAGATAAAGATCGTCATTTTTGAATGTGAAGAGACTGCCAATCACAGAAGATTTTTATGCTGGCAACGGGCAACCAGTTAATATTACCTCCTCACAACAACTCTGGGAAGAAAAAAAAATTACCATTTCCATTTTATTAATGGGAAAACTGAGGTTTAGAGAGTTTAGTTCACTCAAGTTCACACAAGTAGTATATAATGAACGCCAGGACTCAGGTCCAGGCAATCTTGGGCTCTTAACATTCAATCTTATGTGTGTGTGTGTGTTTTTTTTAAATAATTTTTTATTATGTTATGTTAGTCACCATATAGTACATCATTAGTTTTTGATGTAGTGTTCCATGATTCATCGTTTGCATATAACACCCAGTGCTCCATGCAATACAACCCTCCTTAATACTTATCACCAGGTTCATCCATTGTCTTACCCTTCTCCCTTCTAAAACCCTCAGTTTGATTCCCGGAATCCATAGATTCTCATGGTTCATCTCCTCCTCTGATAACCACCCCCTTCATTTCCCCTTCCTTCTCCATGTTATTCCTTATGTTCCACAAAAAAGTGAAACCATATGATAATTGTCTTTCTCTGTTTGACTTATTTCACTTAGCATAATCTCCTCCAGTTCCATCCATGTTGATGCAAATGTTGGGTATTCATCTTTTCTGATGGCTAGTCATATTCCGTTGCATATATGGACCACATCTTCTTTATTCATTCTTCTGTTGAAGGGCATCGCAGCTCCTTTCACAATTTGGCTATTGTGGACATTGCTGTTATGAGCATTGGGGTACATATGACCCTTCTTTTCACTGCATCTGTATCCTTGGGGTAAATGCGTAGTAGTGCAATTGCTGGGACATAGGTAGCTCTATTTTTAACTTTTAGAAGAACCTCCACACTATTTTCCAAAGTGGCTGTACCAACTTGCATTCCCACCAACAGTGTGAGAGGGTTCCCCTTTCTTCACAACCTATCCAACATTTGTTTCTTGCATTGTCAATATTTGCCATTCTAGCTGGTGTAAGGTGGTATATCAATGTGGTTTTTTTTAAATTAAATTTATTTATTTTCAGCATAACAGTATTCATTATTATTGCACCACACCCAGTGCTCCATGCAATCTGTGCCCTCTCTAATACCCACCACCTGGTACCCCAACCTCCCACCCCCCCATCACTTCATTCCCCTCAGATTGTTTTTCAGAGTCCATAGTCTCTCATGGTTCAGGTCCCCTTCCAATTTCCCCGAACTCCCTTCTCCTCTTCAACTCCCCATGTCCTCCATGATATTTATTATGCTCCACAAGTAAGTGAAACCATATGCTGATTGACTCTCTCTGCTTGACTTACTTCACTCAGCATAATCTTTTCCAGTCCCATCCATGTTGCTACAAAAGTTGGATATTCATCCTTTCTGATGGAGGCATAATACTCCATAGTGTATATGGACTACATTTTCCTTATCCATTCGTCTGTTGAAGGGCAGAAAGATTCCCTTCTTTTTTTTTTTTATAAACATATATTTTTATCCCCAGGGGTACAGGTCTGTGAATCACCAGGTTTACACACTTCACAGCACTCACCAAAGCACATACCATTCCCAATGTCCATAATCCCACCCCCTTCTCCCAAACCCCCTCCCCCCAGCAACCCTCAGTTTGTTTTGTGAGATTAAGAGTCACTTATGGTTTGTCTCCCTCCCATCCCATCTT